>NC_039487.1:1849641-1981425 GCF_003590095.1 Trichoplusia ni
TATCTCGTAGTTGCATAACTTTTAAAATGTTGCTCTGTTGGAACACGGTCTTAACCCCACAGGGTTGGTCAGTAAAATAATTAAACAGAGCTTCACTGTGTGTATAATGTAGCGTGTTCCCATTTTTTTTAAATCTCTCCAATACCGGACGTGTTGGGGTCGCGTAGTGGTTTCCATAAATTATTACAATGGAAGGTTTATTCCAGATAAAATTAAATTCGCCAAACGCTCGTCCGTCGGAATTATACTCGCTAAATTACCGGTTGTTGTTGAACCGACCCGTCGTTGTTATCATGATTATTCCCGAAATATTCTATTCAAATATTGATATTGATTTGCACTTCAATTTGCCCCCAATACGTTTTTTTGTTTTCATTTCATCACATTCTAAAAACAAACACACTATCGGAATATCAAATATCTCTACTCTAACTCACTACAAAATACAATCCAAATATTTTTAGTTCTAACGTTGCGTGCAATTTGCTGGTTGTATATTTTAAATATAGTATTGTTATCAAAATGTTATTCGTTGTATCCATATTTGAAAATGTAGATTAGAATATATCCTGCGGCGCCGAGCTGTGTTACAGAATCTGTATCTGTATAAAAAGTGACGCTAACATGAATTGAACATGCTGTATATCGCTGTATTCTGTGAGACATTAGTGGCTTATCGCTTTTAATATTGTAGATGCGAAGAAATATAGCGCCTTGCCACTGCTATCATAATACCGAGCTTAAACGCGCCCGAAAATGTCCGATTAAAAACATCTGACCATAAAAATCCACTAAATTACGTTAGGACGAAAAGTAAAAGCTCTCTCTCATAACGTTGAACTTAAAGTCATTTCAACATAAAAGAACAAACTTGAATATAATTTGTATTTGAGCCAGTTCACCCCGCTTCACTCGGCGTGTCGGTTGTAGACCGGTTCCCAACTTTGTAACTGTGTAGCAATTATAATAATGGGTTACACATAAAGTAAATTGGGTGGAAGTTCATTCGATTGTTAGTACAAATGTGTTCTACATCGGAGCAGTATGCGACCCACATAATTGCTCAAGAGGTGATCACACAAGATTGAGGAAGTTTTTTATTGCACTCGTAACTGAAGGATTTGTAGATCCACGGAAACACTCATTTAAACATAACAGTTATCATTGATCTTCCCCGTTGTAATTGGACAATATTTTTACTTTGTTTTAAATGAAACAAAATGTTCTTTGGGGCACATTTAATGCGTAGGCAATTAATTAATCGAATTTTGCACAGTATTCCACAAGAATAAATAATAAATAACAATTTAAGCGTTTAAAGCTTTGCGATTGCCTCTGTTTTATGATTTACAAGTTTTCATCGGAACTTTGCAACGTTCAACGCACAAGGGAATTATTATTTATGACTACAACACCTGCGACAGGACGTGGAAAGTTTCCTTAAAAGTCTCACTCGGCTGGCCTGGGGTAATGGGGGGAATAAGTCTACGTTCCTTGCGCCTAATTTGGCAACCCGACGCGCGGAATTTATGGGGGTGGGGCCTCTACAGCTTGAAATATTCGAAGGCTCCACTCGACCGTGAGTTATGAATGAATCCCGTTAAAGAACCCGGAAAATTTCTAACGGCACGCGTAACGGTTTTGACATGGCGCGGGATCAATCCGCGTCTTATTGCCGATATTGTCTTTACTTTATATTAAAAGGTAATTTTACGGTGTATATAAGCATGTTTTCCACCCTTCCATACTTCTCTATGCATGTCGAAGGTAAATGAGCTCATGAATGTTTAATTTATGCTAATGTTAACGTAGCGTGTCTACAAAATTAACGAAACATTGCGTTTAAGTGATGGTCTCGTTTATATCGCGCGGGGTTGTTGGCAACAGTAACTAAAACTTGTAACCAAGAAGGCGAATCCAAACAATCATTTCTGGCGAACGGAATATGAAAAAAGGATGAGCTTTAATGGGTACTACATCGGTAACAGGCGCACGACGCGGCGGTCCGCATTCAAATCTGTTTGATTTATGCGAAGTAATCGCTTCGGCGCTCCTGCCTGATGGGAAACTGGAGAAAATGGCAGACTAGATTATTTATGAGAACTAGACTGCGTTTAGTCCGTTGGTCAAACAACATTCAGCAATAATAAAGATACAAATACACGAATAAGACATCTACCTACTGAAGCTCTGGTGTATACTTACTGGTTTATTACTTTGTTATGTATCAATATTCTAGGCGTATTAAAAATGTACAAGATCGCCGGCACTGGCGTTACTCAGCGCCGCCGACGGATGCACAAATTACTTTATTGTGGTCAACAACAACGCCTTGTCTGCCCCACCGGCGCGCGGCCGTCTGCATCGACTCTTACACTTTTAAAACAAAATGGTGTCTTTCAAGTTCTGATTATTCGGTCGTTTCTTTTATTAATTGTATTAGGGTCGTAAAGTAAACTTTCAAAGCAAAAGTTGATGAACGGCCAACTTGTTCGCAGTTAGTGTCAACTTAATAACTGAAGTTTACTAAAAATATGATCGTTGGCGGTGGTCTCGGTGCCCGTATCATAAAGGAACGCTAAACTACCTTAATACTTTCACGGTGAAAACTTCAAATTGAATTTCCAGTTGTGTGAATATTTCAGACTCCCAACTGTTGACTTTAAAACATTGTTCCCTCGTCCCGCACATAACATTTACAATGTAAACATGTGGTTTCACTTTTCCATAAAGTTTTGAACAATTAATTAAAACGTATAATGTAATGCTTCAATTATTATTTGAACGAGCATTTTCACTTTGGCCTCTTTATTAAATTAGTATTCTCTAACCGTAACTAATGAAAAGCAGACATTTAATTTCGTCTAAAAGGTATGGCTGGGGTAAATAGACAAATGAAAACATAACACACTACATTCACTCCTACATAGTTTCAAAAAGGTTTCTTAAACTTAACAGCTCACAAGTTATCTATAGTTTACAATGAGCTACTTAGTTAAATATTTCACTTTAGTCTGAAGGTAATAAACCGTAAAATGTACCGTATAAAATATACATTACATAGTACTTGGACGTAAAACAGTAATTCGTAGGTGTTCACCGAACATGCTCCATGTAACTCGTATATTCTCGCTCTAAAACAACTTTACAAAGATTATCGATTGGAAATCGAGTCACGTATCGGGTTTGCAGGCGTGAAGGTACTTCTTTCAGATTGGGTACAGATCCATCGAAAAGATATGAGGGGCACACTCATTGAAAACAAAAAATTGAAATAGATTACCGCTTGACAACCTTTCAATGGTTTCCTTATTATATTTGTCCTTTTCTCCGCAAATACTTGGTATCTATTAAATTGTTCATGCCGCTTACCATTTTAATCTAATAAAATATGAATGTCGCATTACTTAAATCTTACCAGCTAAATATTACTTAGACAATTGTAAAGATGGTAATCCAATTATTTCATATCTTGCTAAATGAATACTAAAACAGTCCGTAATCTAAGACATTAATTGAACCCAAGAGTAGTCGTACTTAAATTATTTAGAAACTGATACCTCTTTTATTTCACGAAACATTTAATTTTAAAGCTATTAGAATTTAATTTGCATTCGTTCATTACCATTAACAGACTTTTTTACTCTCTCTTTATATCTAAAAGCGACCGGCGTCGGAGACCATTTGGCAATCAAGTAAAAAAAGCGCGAAAGCTCAAGCATTGCATTTAAACGTCGACTGCATTTACAGTGAAGGTAGAACGTTGCATTAATTACCAAAGCGTCCGATATAGGTGTCTGCACCAACACTGTAGTAGCACCATCAATAAAGCAGGCGACAGGCGCGCAGGGCAGCCACACGCCAGCTAATTTTCATACTAAACGAGCGGGTGCATTATTAAAATGTGCTTTGACGTGACAACCCTCTCGACCTCAGCGAGCATTTAAACTTGACTCGGTTACTGAGCTGTTAAGTATTTAAGGTGTTTGCTTCAGTGGGGTACTAGTTTATAGCAGAGGTGCAGCGACAGCCGAGCGCCCGTAACGTCGCCGTGAATTGTGTACTGCACGGCACACAATGTTGTACTGCGGCTCTCGTTAAAACTTAGGACGTAACATACTTCGTGGCCACTAACATCCATACGCCTCTAATATTTTGATTACTTGTCGTATCCCGTGACAAAGTTTTAAGTTCACTTCTTCCTAAATACAAAAGAGTGTAATCATGGGTTCTATTACGTTTAACTTTAAAAAAGACCATTCCCAACTGGCAAGTAAGGCATCAACTTTCTGATTGATGTTCATTATAAGCGAATATTATGTCACTGAAGCAGCTTAGTGTACCGCGACGTACCCTTGTGATATTCCCAAACAACACTTGCGAACAACAATTTAACACTTAGTTAAAAGCTTTCTCAGTGCGACTTACGAGAGACTGAAACAATACATTTTCTTCAGGCGAGTCTCTTGGCTCGCAACTTTGAAACAACTGCCTTTAGACTTGACATGTTTGCGCCATCCATCTAACAGCCGTATTTTCATACTAGCTGAGAGCAGGTGTCAAAACTAAGGGACGTTAGGCTAATGTATGCAGATTGCATCTTTCGCTACTCGGCAGGTCGGCGGGAGCCACTCTGTACACTACTTGCATTACCGCATTAGCTTTACTTTATTTTATGCTCTATTGCGGCGGTGTTATCTCGAAATTATTTTTGCACCTGCCTAATTACTTGTTGTGTTGTGATCATTTGTATGCATTAGATCGTGTGTACACAAATTAGGAATTGTGGGATGATAATGAAGTGTACACATTTATGTAGGTCACATTATGTCAGCTGTTGTTAGTTTTAGTACAGTGATACAAAGACTGGGTGATAATTTATGTTATTTTGAACCTTCCAAACACCTTCTTGCGCCAGATCAGCGATGAATAAATTAAATATTAAATGTACCAGTTAATGAAACCCATAAGAATAATGTCTGCTTATGAATTAAATAGGCTTAATAATTGTATTATGCTAAACAGGTAATTCTTATTTATAAAATTAAGTCAACGGTATTCAACTTTCAACGATCCTGTGTTCAAAGAAAAAGCATTTTTTAATTATATTTTCATTTTTTGATTATCGATATCAGTATTTAAAAACTTTGTTCCGAAAATCTATATTAAATAAAGTATTTAAAAAAATATTAAAATGTAACCAAGGGATGTAACATTTCCAGTTCTTTTGTAATTCGAAATAAATTTATTTCATTCATAGTTACTATTAATGAGCAGATTTTTACGTTTAATTAATATGCAGAATGATTTCAAAAACGAAAACAGTACAATAAACATAACGCCTGTAATAGCTTGTATACTCTTCCCATAGGTATAGGGAAGTTGAAAATGGACAGAACGATTTTAATTTTAAAGTCCACGTGATCCAAACAAGTGAAATGCAAACACAATTAACATTGACACCGTCATCAGTAATCACAGCTTTTGATTTTAATTGACTGGCTATCGATTAAATTGACATGTATCTTGTTCGCGTTATTACATTACCTTTGCGTGTCATACTGAAATTATGACGATATTTACGATGTCATTACGTAAATGAGCGCTCTACAATTTCGTTCACGACTATTTATTTAAAACAGTGATATGTAATACAAACAGTTCTGTTTTTCTCTGCTTTTACGAAATGCGTGTTTCGCAAAACGTATGAAAATAACATAAGGTTGAGAGAAATTGTGTTTCGATTGGAGTTTCTTTCTTAAATATTAATAAAAGCGCCACGGCACTTTTGAGACACTTTCGAGAGTAGAGACGGCGCGATGCATATTTAAAACAAAGGAGTTGAGGGGGACCAGCCCGCAGTGTATACTTGTAAGGTGTAAATGGTGTTAAAATACCTTTTCTAAATTAAAATTCACCTTTATTGGTCGGAATAATAAAGTTAAATTTTCCCCTAAAATTTACTTACCACAGAAATTATAAATTAATTAGAATTTATGTGGAAAATTCTAAATCGTTCATTGATTAATGGTTACTGCTTTCATAATGACAGTTTTTATTTCATTTAATAATTTATTTGTAATTTATAACAACACTACAGAAACCTAAAGTAATGTTACA
This sequence comes from Trichoplusia ni, assembly GCF_003590095.1. Lineage (NCBI taxonomy): Eukaryota > Metazoa > Arthropoda > Insecta > Lepidoptera > Noctuidae > Trichoplusia > Trichoplusia ni. Next base: position 1,855,762 of record NC_039487.1, read on the forward strand.
AAATCATTTATATTCCTTAAGTGCACAAATTGACTTAAACAGAAAAATCTTTGTAATAAGCTGTATAGTATACTCCTATGTCTGTTCAGAAGGGATCAATACCAAGACGTTTCGGTTAATCCAGACATATAAACGAGTAAATAACCCGTGACAAAGTAACACAGCTCAAACTAAACTAACACGATAACTTACAGATTTAAATCGTGGTGTAATCCTCGTGACGTGCGGGGTCCACACGATACTAGAAAACAGAGCTCGTGGCAATTTATCTCAAGATAAATCCGACCACGCGTACGACACCTGTCAGACGGCGGGACGGGCGCCGTCTTGTCTCGTCTCTGCGAACAGCTCCGGTATTAGCTCTCAGGGTAAATTAGAATATTTCCAACATAAATAAAACGATAATTAACGTTTAAACAAACCGAGTTGTTGCGATACATTTTGTCAAGTTGTCGTCTTGTGACTTTATACCTTGTTTGCAGTTGCCGCCTGCGGTTTTGATGTTTTAATAAGGAATGATGCTTTGATCGGGTATTGAAGACGGTTTGTTTACGTCGTTTAGTGTGTCGCTCATTGTTTATTGCTTGTTGTTAAAGTGTTCGGTATTATACGAGGAGGTATAGTTCACGCAATGTTTAAAATACTGTATATTATTCAGACTTAATAATTCATCACAAGTTACTACAATAGTAAGACACAACTAATGATTAAAACAATCTGAACCAGAATTTATAAAATATTCAAACAATATGAAACACAATAAATTTAATTAGAATCTGAAGTGTACCCTAAACATCAATATAAATGTTTATTAGGTCCCGTTACAAGTAAACCGACGATCCAAAGTTAGTTAGTGTCTTATAAACCGCACTTGTCTCGCTCGCAGCTTCAATTCGCAGAATTTAAGATACATTGTGCAAACATATTAATTTAGCAAAACTATTGCGCTGTTGTGTCTCATTTGTACAAAGGATAGCAGAACGCCACCGCGCCGACTCGAGCGTTGCAATTTGTCCCGAGATAAATTCAACCGTAGACAGATGTCGTCCGTACCGACCTCTCTCGGTTTTTATTTATACGATTCTCTTGAAACTTTTAATTTAGGAAAGGAAAATATAGATATCGAACTATTGTGACGATTAATACATAAAAACAAAACAAATGAACACGCTTATATGCCAAAGCACGTTTTATTAAGGTATTCATCGGACGTCACGTACGTAATAATAAAACTTCACGCACAATTAGCACTCTCATTGTGAGCAGTTTGCGGTTTGTTACAGAAATATTCGTCTGAACACAAACACCGGCAGTAATCGTCATGTCGGTTTCTAAAATAGCTTTACGACCATTTTCTAACACTTCAAAGGAGGTCATTAAATGTCGAGGGACGCTCATATAAATTTCGATTTCCGAGACGTGTGCCGTTTGCGACCGCCACCTGGCAACTGTCAACATGAACTGCCAATTTGAATTCGGAGCCGCCTAATTGGCCGACAGCTCGTTCCAAATATAAATATTAAAGGTCGAAAACGGATATCGCGTAACGAGGTGGACGGGGTTGCCGGGAAGGGTCGCAGCGTGAGTGCCTGATAGGCGCGTGCGATTTTTCCGAGTTTATTCGTGCGTCAACCCAAACATTTCGTATGCAAACAATCGAGGAATTTTAATGCTTCCATCTGTCTGCCCATTTACCTAAACACGTAGAATGTAATACATTCGGTTCAACAACGCTTCAACAATCTTTCTGAAAATAACTTTTCCAGACAGACATTGTTCCTTTCATACAATTTATTGATCCTATCGTAATACCTGCTCAATCAAATCTCAAGTTCCTTAAAACTACTTGACTTAAAATCACTCGTAACAAAATAGAGACGCCAATTCATACAGATTTCACTTTATTGCTATCAAACCATCATGTATTCATGTTCCTCTTTAAGTTAATCGAACAATCCCGTCGACTTTAAGGACTAACCTTTCGTGGATCCCTCAAATTACGTACCATATGGTAACGTGATATTTCACATAGGCCGGGGTCCGAATAGGTAACCTTTCCGATTCACTGCGACCACCGCTCGTAAAATAGGGGGTGGTATTCTCCAAGTCATGAATACGTTAGTTCGTTGGAGCGGGCTGGTTTAATAGTTAAATAGGCAAGCTAGAGAGAAAGGGGTACATACTTACGTATGCCTAAGTCGCCCCCAGCCGAGGGAGGCCGTTCACACAAAAACGAAAATAATTGTCTTTTGTTGCCTCCCTTAATTAGACATTCCTTTCATTACGTTTATACTCTATCAGGAATAAATCCTTCGAATGAAATATGCCCCATAAATACATTCCGCAAATAAGTCCGAAATGCCTCAAGTCCAAATACCAAGTCCCAATTTACATATGAATTTATAATCAAAGTTTTGGATGTCAATATCCACTAATTGTACACTTGTATCGAAGAGCTCGGAATGCGTGAGCGGCATTCGCAAACAAACCCTTTTGGGAGCACTTCGCTATCGAAATTCTATTTGCGAGGGCAGCTTGGGCACATACACCCTCACACGATGAAGATTTCCAACTCTTGCTCAAATACTATATGCTAACGCAGCAATTTGAATGCCGCGAGTTGTACGGGAGCAGATCTCAGTAGTTGGTATGGACATCTTGGGAAAACCCTCACCGGTTTGCCGGTATTTACTATTAACTTTTATACAAGGTAGGCCGATTGCTGTTACGTCCTATCCCGACGTTAATACTAAACGAGATTCCGTATGATACCCGTACAATCTCTAGGCTCACGTTTATATATTTCAATGAATTGGGATATACTATATTCAGCCGATAGAAATCATTTATAAATACATTTTTAAAGATTCTTAAAGAAAAAATAGAGGAACATATAGAATATCTATCATCATAAGAAAACAGTAATTACGATATTAACAATACGCTTCCAGGAACCGGAATGGACGAAGAATCTTTTACGAGGCAGCAAACAAAAAGTACATCCCAACAATAGAGAGACATCGAGACAGATAAAGTTCAAAGTGTACTGAAGTTGAAAAGAGGTGTCTATCCTTAATACTAAGCTGAAATGAGCAAGTTGTAGGCAATGAGAATGGCTTATAAAGGAGTTGAGAGTGTTCCAGAATTGTAGAGTGCTGTAGAGTGTGCTACAGTCTACACGCGTTCGACTCTCGTAGACCGGCTCTCGTTAAGCGGTACATACTAACTGATACTTTCGAAAACTAAGGAACTTTTGTTTCTTAAAAGTTAATTTGTATTGCTATAATCAAGACAGGGTACTAGAATTTTGAATCTTATTCAAAAATCTTAAGAGTATTTTTTCATCTTATCTAAATTAATTGATTCATTTTAAGTTCTAAACAGAGTTTGGCTCACGGTAACCGAAAAATTATTTATATGGATTTTGTAAATTGGCAAAAGTTATCAAGTTTTATAAAAATACAAACGGGATATGATGCTAAATTCAATAAAAGGTTATCACCTAAGTGAACGCATATGTACGGTTTTATTAAAGTTTTTAAGTCAGTTTTTCCTCATATAGCCAACTGGAACATACGCATCCTATGCACATACAAAGATTCTCATTTGAGTTTTATAGCGAAGCTTTGACTGCATATTCCATATTTTTATACCGCACAAACTTGTTTTGAAAACAAAAATATGCTTCTAATTGAAAATTTGTTTTCGACAATTTTGTATTTCATCGAGCGTTTGAGGTTTTTGTATGCAAAAGTTTCGTTTTAATTAAATTGTATGTATTTACGTATCACGAACAACACAATAAAATACGGTTCCAAGCATTGTTAGCACAGCTAGTGTTAATTACCCGCTAAGATTTAGAGCTTTCGCGGAGGTTCTGTATCTCGCGTTATCTGCTTAATTGCCTAACAAACTGTTTGAATGTAATTACTCGCTACGAGTATTTGTCACTTTTGTTTAATAACCATGCGGCAGTCAGAATTAATAAAACTAAGTACTAGTACTTTAAGAAACAAAATCACGAAAATTATTCCAATAAGCTTTATTTTTCAACTTTTACTTTTCTTTCTTAAAAACAAAAGTTATGACTGTACTTTGGTAGGTCGCTACTTTTAATTACGCAATTAAATTTGACGGATAAGGAGCTGGAGGCAATAAATCTTTGTCACTTCCCCAGAGTACAATACGACAAATAATTGGTTGTACGCGCTGTGGTGGGTAGTTCGTTACTCGCATAACTACCCTCGACCCGAAACGGGAGAACAAATCGAGGAGCAACAGTAAACACATTCGTTACCTGAAAACCCACTTAAAACAAATACAGTTACAGTTCCTTTAACGCGCATAGGACACAAGAATCCCGCAAGGCAGAGCCCATCTCATGTGAATGATGCCGAGTGTTCCGCGCCGCGTTGTTAAAACTCAAGTCGTGTTGAGTCGCGCGCGCTAATTGTGCTCCTAGGTGGGGCAACCCTCCCCCCACTCTGCCTAGTGCTCTACACTTCTTGTTTCGGAGACTTATTGTATGGAAAGAAAAACTTTACAACTGTTGACATTGAGCTCATGCAGCGTCCATGTCATGTGCGCGAAATGTGAAACTGTCTTTTTAATTGCGTTTCGTTTTTAGTTGTTTGCCTCATTACTGATAGTGTCCAGTTTATTGTTTTGACTAAGTAAATGTTGCTTATTACAATTAGGTCAACTAAGCATCAACGCAAATATCTTGGTGTCAAGTGAACTAATTTTGATCGAGCACAAGGTTGGGTGGGACAATACCATAACAACTGTCTATATCTGTCCGAGCTCAAAACAAATTGCTACTAATATAACTTTTTGTGTCAGAAGCGCCACCAACAAAACTAATAAATGCCGGACAAGTATTGCTAGTTTAATCGCAGCTGCACAAAACGCGGGCGACAAAACCAACCTCGGATCCGAACCACAACAACCGTGCCGAAGTTTAATTCAATCGGTGTGCCCCAGTGAGTGTTTGGAGGGTGGCAGGAAGGGAGGGGGGAGGTGTGCGGGCTCCGGGGTGCGTGCGGGGTGCGGCGAGGGGAGACGCTCGCGAGGCGGTGTTAATTACTACTCATGTGGCAGGCCACATATCGCGAACTTTGGCGCCCAACGTGGGGCCCCCGCCACCGTATTTATCTTTTAATGTCAGCTGAGGGGGCCTTGTTTAATCTTGTTTGTTAACAATGTGGGATCATAGAAAAACTTTTATTTCATTACCAAATTAGTTTTAGTTATACCTACACAATTTCATTAAAATTCGTGGCTTAACGAATTAGATAACAAACTCTAGGTTTCGGCACGTAAATAAAAATAATAGAATATTCACACCTGAAAAGTAAAATGAAGAAAATATTCGACATTAAACACGTTCACGATTTCAATCTAATATTCCTGTCGTATTCCGCGTGCTTGCGTCGGATACCTCAAACATTCCCGTCCCTTGTTAGAAGACAGCGAGTCCCGAGTCCCGACACATCTCTAGGAACGCAGCCCTCTTTCCCCGATGCTTTCTCATGTAAATTTTGCAGATTTCCTTCCCAAATTCGATATATAAGTTAAACGGTACCGGCAAACTCACTTGCCCCTAGTAGATATGTCAACATCGATATTTCGAACTCTTGAACAATTTTGTGAGATATCAGATATTTTACCGACTTACGACACTTTCAGCAATCTGCATGTTGAAAAAATAGGTAATGCGTTATAAAACACATCCGCTTACATTAGAGCGTTATATGCATTATTTTTACGCTAGCCACATATCAATAACAATGCGTCAACCGTCTACTCTTCATAATTAGCGTCAATTTAAAAAAGACAGCTTATTGGCGCCCAAGCGAGGACTAAAAATAAGAAGCATTATTTTAGCATATAAAAATAATAAATGCGAGAAATATTTTCGATAATAAAGTATATCATGGTTAACATAAAATGGCTTGTTTGAAAATTGAAACATTTATAGGCTCTAGGCGAATCGATATCGAGCAGAGCGCCTCCGTGGGTCCATCGACATAAATTCGTATTAGTGCCACCTCAGATCGACTTTACGACGCCTCAGGCGTACTTATTGCCTGGTCTAGTTATTTACCCAGCACGTTAAATGTTTAATGGAAATAAAAATAATGTTATTTGATGTTTCCTTGGCGAAAGGTAGTTTGAACTCGAAATTAAATTCCATAAAATTCTTTACCATTTATTTCACTATCAAAATATTTGATTACAACTATTATGTCTCTTTTATTATTTCCTGAATCCCCGCAACGGGAAGTGGAAAATAAAATTCCAAGAAGTATTTGGACAATCGCGCGACTAGACTCTAAAGTTACTCCTTAAAGATGAACTTTTAAGCGAAGAAGACATCGTTAGACGTGTCGAGAAGTTTTCTTTAATTTATCAAGATTCTGGGCTGACACAGAATAATGTTAATTTAATATTGTACCAAATTAGGTAGAATTTTAAGCTTTCTAGAGACATTGTACGAAATATTTAACTCATTGATTTTTTTTATTTACTTATAGTAAGTTTATTATCCCTTTTAATACAAGGTTATGTTGTCCACGTGGACACAAGGTGTTATATCATTAGACAAAGCCCGCAACAGCCTAATAATTAACCTTTATTTTTGACCTTTTATTGTCCTTCACATTCAAACAAAATCGTATATAGTGCCTCCCTAAACTTATCAAGCAGCGTTGACCAAATTATTCATTTGCTTGGTACATATAATTAGTAAATTCTAATATAAAAATAATTAACCATAACTTGAAAATATTAGGCTATATGAATAGCAACAATACAGAGTTTAATTTAACAAAAGCAGCAATTAAGGTCAACATATTTTCAAGGTTTTCATCCTGTGTACATGGGTTTCGTAAACATTCAAGTTATATCTACAACGACACCTAGACTCAGGACAAACATATGTGGATATCACAAATGCTTGTGTAGGTTTGGCGTGGTGACCTCATCAACCACTCGGCTATCCGTACAGGCGCAACTTTTCTTACGTATGATAAATTTTATTCATGTCTGGTGATTTTTTGACATGGAGCACATTAAAGCATATTAAGAAATGGAAAAATAATTTTTATGTTGATAAATGTTACACACAGAAATTAAATATCTTACCATACCATTTCGTGGAAAACCAACCAAAAAAGTAAAGATCAGATCAAGTCAACTACAGATTCTCACAGTATAAAGTTGTGACAGACGCTGTATAATAAATTAGTGTTCCGCTTAATTCGCCTGTCAGCTTTCAACCGTCCACTACTCAGTGTTTCGGACAACAAATATGGCAAGACATCGGTCGGTGCGAAATTAAGTGAGTTTGCTAAGTGTAAACAGGGATAATCCTTGGCTTGACTATGATTAGCATATCGCGGCAGTCGGCGTTCGTTCCCCAGGGGCATCTGCAATTTAAATCAGGGACTTGGCGGGACGGGCCTCTCCTTAGCTGCGTACTCGGAATTTGAGATTTACTACGATTGGATGATTTGGGGTTCGATTTTCTGCTTGTTTGGTCTGATTGAATTCGCTCTTTAAATTGACTCATATAACTGATGTGACTCCGAATTTATTTTATAATTTGACCGTTCCCATTGTTTTCGTTTTTAAATTGCTTTCCAAGGTTTATCTGGTTAGCCGAAGGACCAAATAATATTGATAAAGAAAACGGACATGTTTTCCTTCCCCTCTATATTATGACTTCCTTCCTTCAGCAAACATAATGTATAAACTCCCCAATGTACAAAGGTTATCTATCTTCGTACAAATTCTATAGTTGTGGAGATTAGTGCCATCAATCAGATGGTTTGAAGCGGTTGCCGAGATACGGCGATCGGTCTGGTGCAAGTTATAAGCTGGTTATATTTTTGATACTATCCAAAATTGATTTTATTAAGTACATTATGATGATAATATCGAATGTTTATTTTTAATCAAGTAATAGCGAGGCAATGTTTTTTAAAAAATACTTTAAGCAGCGCATAAACGTTTAAATAATATTAAATCTTCTAATATATAAAATTCCCGTGTCACGATGTTAGTTACTGTACTCCTCCGAAAGGGTTCGACCGATTCTTATGAAATTTTGTATACATATTGGGTAGGACTGAGAATAGAACGACGTTTATTTTTTATAACCCTGAGTGACAAGGGTTGCCCACACAAAAATTTATTTTTTTATTTTATGGACGGATTTTTTTTTTTTATGAAGTATTAAAAAATACATCCAAAACGACGTTTGCTGGGTCAGCTAGTATAATATAATTTAAAAAAAATATTTTCTGAAAAATTACCAGGCTGAAAAAACAAACCAATCACCAAATAACTCAATATCCTTCCTTACCAAGTATAAAAACGTTAGAAACAAAATATGATAGTACGTACAGTCAGCGCCAAAAGTCGATGAACAGAATCAACTTTACAAAACAGCTGTTCACAATAAAATGCCATAAGTTATAGTCGCAACTGGGAAACAAAATAGAATGTACACCAGAAAATTTACAAAAGTCGCTAAACACGAGTATTTCAAAAGTATCTGTGCACTAGTATTCCTTATGTCGCTGAACATCATTCTATCAAAAGTCACTAAACAGCAGATAAAACAAAATTAGGCTTACGGGCGCTCCGTCTTTTATAGCGGACTGCTTGTCAAATCCCAGGTTCGAAAGAGGTTTCACTAAGGATCTTGAAGGAGGTTTCACTTTGAGAAGAAGGTTTCGTTAACAATATCTAAAATATTTTCATTTGAATTATTACTTAAAGTAATAAATGAAATATGTGAAATAATAAATTTAATTTAAAATATATTTTTTTATATTATTTTAATATTTTACAAAAAAATAATGGATTAAAAATTCTAAATATCCATGTTTTTAAATGTCACTCCACTCAAATTGTATCAAAATCGGTCCAGCATTTTTAAAGTTATAAATTGTATTGATATAGATACAGCAAGCACTGTCCCAAAAGTAGCTCAACAACATAAGCGTCAAAAGTAGGTACATTAACACAGTCACGGCAACATTAGAAATATACTTTGTTAGCCTGATTTTGTTTTATCTGCTGTTTAGTGACTTTTGATAGAATGATGTTCAGCGACATTAGGAATACTAGTGCACAGATACTTTTGAAATACTCGTGTTTAACGACTTTTGTAAATTTTCTGGTGTACATTCTATTTTGTTTCCTAGTTGCGACTATAACTTATGGCATTTTATTGTGAACAGCTGTTTTGTAAAGTTGATTCTGTTCATCGACTTTTGGCGCTGACTGTACCATGATTTATCGACGTACATTAACTTAAATATTGTACTAGAGCACAATGCCGTGCGTCCACAGATATACAGTTGTGAAAAATTGCCGTGGATGTAGACGTTGCGAGAGGAATGTTCCCCCCTCATGCCCGCCCCTCCCTCTTCCTGCAGAATAAAGAATTTAATCGCGGCCCTCTAGAAACGCTGCTTAGAGCTTTATACGCTACAAATTATATCTTACCCCGATAAATGATTTAATGTTCCATTATTTGGAATGCTGTAATGAAAGTCATATCTTGTAAGCTTCGGTGTTTGGGATTTGGTTTATGAGTCATATTGTAGGTCTAAAAATAACATGCTGAATACACCTGAAGTATTTAGCTCGTCATTTCCTCATTTTATTTGACCAAAATTCTTGGACATAAGTAATGCCTTTTTCTATTATTCTTTTGTCATGTCTTTAATTTTCGCATTATATAAGATTGAAACAAATATTATTTTACCCCTTTTCTTAGACACTCCGCATAATGCTAAAGTTGTTCCTAATATCATATCGCTCCATAAACATAACCAATACTTGACAAGTAACACCATATTTATTGAATCTAAAAATAACCGAACTTGATATTTGCTATGTTTGACATTTCCCTTTTACTTCCTATTACACCGACATCGCAAAGCAGCCCAAGACGGCAAAATGAAATACGATATGAATGCTATTGACAGATTCCGTTACTCAGAAATACGCGTATGTATTCAATATTCATGTAATACCAATATATCCGCACTTAAACCGCACCGCATTTAAACTGAAAATTCCAAAAATAGTGTAATAAGCTACTTTATCAAATACTTATATACACGGTGCAAGTTCCGACGGTAGATTCAATTGAGGCTGGTAAATCTAAACCGTACAGGAAGTTGGGCCCAATCGTATCCTCACCTGCATACGGATTTGAAATTCAAATAGGATGAGACAAACCCAGTTTCCTCGTAACCCTGTAGGTTTATCGTTGCCAATAGTTTTCGTTAGAGACATCCCGAAGATCTGAGACCTGTTGTGAATCTAACAAAGAGATTATTTTTCTTTTATTGTATAAACAAATATAGAATACGTTATCAAAGAGACGAAATCCCACTATATACTCGCACACACCGCTTTTAATGCTGTATTTAGAATACGATTATATTCTCTGAAGGAGATTTGTCAATATGAAATATCGTTATATGTGCTCTTATAAAAAGCTTCGTAAAGTACCTACTCAACGCACTTTCCTCTGCTCGTTAATTTAATAAAATGGAAAATTTTAATTGCAAGCGACCCTCTCTTTGGGGTTCCATTAAAATAATACCACTGGGCTCAAGTGTGTTTCTCTTGAGGATAAAATAGCAAGAAAGTCGAAAAGTTCTCGCTATGGTAGGTGTCATAATGCCTAAGTAATAATTAATTAATAAGTAATTTTAAGTTAGTTACTTGTTTTACTACTATTATCTACGTATATTGTAAATTAAAAAAAAACCTGATAGATGAAAACTAATTGTTAATTTTCAGTGCTTTCAGTTGTCAATCAACGAAACAACAACAATTTACAAAAATATAAACTTAAAAAACCCCTAAATAACATCTGGCTACTCACGCACCAATAAAGTTTGGAACCCAACGGCCCTTTGCGGTGAACAAAATAAATAAAGCTAATACTGACAAAGGGCAAAACAAATAAAGTCCATCGGAAGGTAATTTGAAAGGTCAACTTGGTAAAAATATCGCATCATTAGTCGCTTAAAGGTCGTTAATATGATATTATCCATGCAATATAGCTTTATAATGATCGATCTATCTCGATAGGCCTTCCATTGTTATTGAAGTGAACAGGGACGATTAATTATCCATTGAACATAATTTGGGCGGACCAGCGGCCCAGTGCTGTAACGGACCGCTCCCTCCAACGTGAATTGATATCGGCTGTTGTCTCTTCATTATATATTATCTTTAGCCATTATTGAATTAACCAAATCCAAGTCTTCATTCAATGTAAATAACCCTATTCATACATTTAATTCTCTTAGAAACTTATTGAACCATTTATTATAGGAGGATGGTCACCCAATTAACTTAAACAAAAAAAAAATCAATACCATATTGATTTTTTTTGGAGAGATAATGCGCGATAATGCACAAATAAATAGTAACAAAGAATAATCGTACGTTAAGCATTTTAAATTAGCGAATTCTTTGAGATTCTTAGCTATCAAAGGAAATAATAAATTGTTTTCCACCCACCTCCCAACAAGTTTTGTCTGCTTTCAAGGCGAAAGGCATCTTTATCGCTGTAAAACTTTTTCTTCCTTGTGTAGAGACGGAGAACCCCTTTTAATGAAACTTAAACCGGCCGTCTGCAATTTAGATAAGTATCCTACTTGCCTTTTAATTAAATATAGCTGTTCATCAGCTATGACTGTACGACTATTCCGTTGAACAAGTTTTTCATTCGAAACAGTTCAATCATTCTTGTGAAGGCCAAGTCTTCGTATTTTGCTTTAAAAATCCCCCTCCTTTATGTCCGCTCGTAAATTGGGTTTACACAGCGCACTCTCATCAAAAATGTTATTATACTTGTACATACTTAGCTAATTTAAATATAAAACATACCCTACAGATTAAAACTTTCACAAACTTGGGTATTTACTTGATGTTTTCACTGTAAATCGTCTCCCTTGACTTGTTTTCCAAGATATTTATAATCAGCGACTTTCCCCAACTTAGTGTCGGCGTCGAAATATCCTTTTAATGGTCGGCGGAGTGTTGGGTCGTCTGCAATTTAGATTAGTCCTTTAATTAAATTAACATTATGATCCCTATCTCAGCGAAGCAGGTGGTCGACAATATTGCTCCGTTGGAACTCCTTCTTTGCATTCGTTTCTACTTTATATTGTTCTTTATTAAGATTGTTCATTTTTCAATTACTGTTATTGGCTTGAATGGCGAGGTGGGTTATATTTTTGATTCCCTTTTTTGAAAGGACTTTTCAGTTTACATGTTCCAACAGTTTGGTGGATCAGAGAATTCTGGTTAATTCAACTATTACATTATTACAAACAAATAGTCCTCCATTTGTTAGAGATAGGGTAAAAATGACAGCCATATGTTCGCACATATGTACATAATGAATTTTAAGTGCTTGGTAACTGTGGCAATAGATAAGCCAGAGGTCGGGCTTAGTGAGGTGCTTTGAGAGCCTATGTCTAACAGAGAACTGACAATGGCTTAACATTCGTTGACAGTTACAGCCTCACTATCATCCCATCGGAGGATTTAGACAACACAAACGTTTAAGTACCTGACCTTTAGGCGTTGTTGCGGAAAAAGTTGCGGTTGAGACCCAAGTACCTGAGAAATAAATAAATGAACGCAGTAAGGTATAGGATAAAACTTTAAAAGCGCTCTGCTTTAGTCACTTTTTTTTTAAAATACTATTGTTAATATTTAACCGATGATGTTTAATTTCAAAATATAGATCCTCCTTTTCTAAGTCAATAAAAATAGTAATTGAATCTGTTCTAGTGTCTTAAATTACGCAGTTCATAAAATGTAAGTAGTTTGATGATTAAAAGGTTTTATTAAATAAGAACTCTTTCATATGTCATCTTCAGGATCATCCGTCAAATTACACTTTGAGATCCTTTTACTTATACCATTACGGTAAAGAGTATTGATACTTTATGTAACGTACAATATCCTCGATCGTATTTCTTGCAAGTAATCTCCGAAAAGTGGCCAGAGTTATTAATGATAGTGGTTAAATAGACGTCTAAGGGCCCGGCGAGGGATTCCTCGAGAAAATGTTCCTTCAGTAAAGAAAATAGGACGAAGGAAGTAGATAATAGGCATGTGTACCCATGTAATAATATCTTTTAACATTCTTCCTTACTGATCAGGCCCCAAAAAGGCAGAACCTAACTACTATGGTAATTAGCCCTTCTAGCCAAGTGACAATTCTGCAATAGATTACGTCAAAGTCACGTGATTAGTCGTAACGAAACGTCATCTCCAAACACTCGAGCGTTTTCTATGCTCCCCACAAAAAAAGTGTTGTGTGGAACCCATGTCTTCCAGTGTCGGTTAATCACTAACCAATATGCACTTGGCGAGTCACGCTACTTTTACATGCATAATTAATAACGCATATTAATAAAATTCTGTATAGTTTGAATCAAATCCGAATGATAAATTAAAAGTCGATAAAACAATAAAGAAAGTTATGGTCAAATTAAACAATCCGCCGGATTCAATGATTTCAATTAGCTGGTATATTCTTGTTCGCCGGTTCAGCTCACCGCGTTTTTCTACTTTTCCAGTCTGTTTGCGTTCGGTTTTATCTATTTTCTTAGTGCTACAATCTTGGCGTCGCTGGTCGACCGAAAAATTAGAAATATCTCTATCTCAGTCAATCGTTCAATTTAACCGGACCGTTTTGTTTTATATTGAATACTTAGTTTTTTAGAAAAGAAATAACCGAATAGCGTTGGAGATATAAAGAATTCTCGTAGGTATATTTATTTGTAACATTTAACATTTTACAAAAATATTACATTGTATAACATTAGAATTTAATAACTGTACACTCTACAAATCAAAGCAGGCACAAGTTAACATTATTAACTCAGGTCTATTTATCAAACTCCGATATAATCTTTAATTAATAGCCCGAATCATAACTCCAACTATTTACACACAAATTGGTTTAGTTAGATACCTCAGGAAAGGACGAAGCTTCGTACAGTCAAGCTGGGATCCTGTAGTCCCAGCGGTCATCGATATCTATACCGTTCCTGTTAAACTTGTGAAATATTGCCTCTGACATTGACGGCCCGAAGAAAAATTGCCTCCGCAAAGTTTCAACACTTCATTTCGAAAACTTTCACCACGCTCTGTTATCGGTACGCTTTCGGTTATTGATTCGCGTTTGAACAGCTTTATTACCTGCTACGTACATACGCACGTATACCTTAGTATGCTTACAATTCGTATTCATACCAAAAGTACATCCACTTAAAATAATTACTATTTTAGTTTGTAGTAATAAGGTTTTGAATATTTTTATAACTGCAAATACAAGGAAAAATATCGATTGGTTGAAATGGCAAATAATCTGAAACACAACATCAAATATCCAGCACCAAACAATGCGTCAGCAGTTGTTACTTTTTCATTCGGCGATCCGTAAAAGGAGAAAACAAATGAATTGCCAAAGTTCTCGTTAGAGTGGATAAAACAAAAGTTAACCACCGATTTTCTATTCAGCGCACCCGCTGTTTCAATCAACTACGGGAATAGAAATGGAAAAACATGACTCAGTTGCTGTTAACGTGTACAACCAAATACCTGACTTCAATTTGTGAAATTAAATTTATTTAGAACCCTAAGTAAAATGTATCGATCCAAAATTTTTAATAAACCTTAGGCTGGTTTTACCTACAGCCAAAATTACCACCCAACTTTATTAAAGAAAAACAAAAAAAAACCTGTTTGCTTGCACTATACCGGCTTCTCTCCGTCAGCAATGGCTTCAAAGGGAGGTGGTCGAAACAAAGACTAGTAAAGTACCTACAGGAGTAACAATTCCAACAGTCAGGTAAAAATAATAAATGAATAATTATTTGTTTTCTTTATTGACATCAGACGCCTGACATTTAATTTCTATTCCTCTTTGTACTTCGTACCGTTGTTTCGAATGGAAGCGTTTTCATTATTGTTCCTTTTTTGAGTACAAGTGGAAATAATACGTCTGCCACCAGTAGGCACGTGACAGGGTCGATTTGATTACCCTTTTGTTTTGGACCGCTTTTAACATTTATACTTTTTTAAATGATTTCGTCGTCTCCGTATTTTAGGTAGGTATAGAATTGTAAACAACAATAATGCTTATTTGTTTTCCTCTTAATTTTATTCATTCTTTTCCGAGATCAGTTGTAATTGAAATACTTTACTTTTTATTAAATTCGATGCTTTTAGCTTTCTAGGATTCCTGGAAGTCTATTTCGAGGCGCAGTTTTTCTTAGAAACTTTATTGCTCTTATTTATTTTTCATGAACTTCGTTTTATAAACTTGTTCTTTTATTTACGTTCAGTTCACTAGACTCGCAGTTTATCATTATACCTACACATCTTCGATCAATGATAATCGTTATTAATCACATTTAGTAAACATTCTACTGTGCGAGATTGCATGTTGAAAGTTAGGTATGTACACACTAACGTATGATAAATTCGCTGTGCAGTGCCCCGGGCGTTTCCGCTCCAATCGCTTCGGATGCACGCCCGCGCGATCGATCGTGTGAATACACCTTTATCCGTATTTTATTTTTATTTTCATTTATTTATAGGCGCTGTTTATTGAATGTCAACATGGCCCGTTTACTTTCCAGGTTGCTGAGTATATTATAAAACGTAATTACACGTGTCGATTTTCTATATTAATAGGCTAGAAGCACCGTGTTTAATTTTATCGGTAAGGCAGAAGCACTGAAATACTTCACGATATTATATACGTATGGATTTAAGTATTATTGTATAAGAGCAAATAATAAACACGTTAATGTTAATATAAATACTCAAAATTATAAATGTATATTTGTCATATTAATTAACAGAGATATCAACGACGAATGTAATTAATTTAACGAATAAAATGATAATATATTTTAATAAACGTCGGTGAATTAATAATTTTATTTTCGAAATTGTCGATGCGTCGGATCAGCTTGCCAATTGGAACGCGCAATTACTATTATCACGTCAGCCAACAGTCGTTTGGTATTAAATTAATATTCAGAACATCGTTCGTCGATGGCGTCGCACCGACCCTCGGAGCCAGTTCAATTATCACCCTGTAGGACTGACCATCCTTCACGCAATCAACAACATAGCTCGGATAACTAGTGCCAAAATTCAGAAACAACTTTTCACTTCATTTATAGATTTAATGGATACAAATATTCACTCAAAGGCAATATATTAATATTGTCCTCTCTTTTTATTTTTAAAAACAAGCAATCTTAAACAGGAATTTCATGATAAACATTATTGCATTTCCGATCATAACCGACCATTCCATAGCTCCATCTCTGTTCGCGTGAATTCAATTAGTAACACAACCATCTAATGTGTTTACACTTGAACATAATTACAGCTCATTTACACCTGATTAGGTACCAAAGCTGTCATGCAACTAAACATTCTATGGTGCAATGAAACGCAACATTCCTCTTTGATTGTTCATTCGCTATACGATAATTGAACAATAACTTGTCACTGTTAACTCTTACCTTGTAACGTGAGAAAGAAATTGATTTATTTTTCTTTCTTGTCGTATTAACGTCGCTACTAGATCGTATCGGACTCTCTAGACAGATCAAATGTTCGTTTCGTTTTCAAAGCCGTAGAGGCGTAAAATTGAGATAGAGATAAGCTCGAAATAGACCACTTACAACACCGCATTCAGTAACGAAAAAATAAAGAATGAAATGTTTTTACCAAACTCATGAAACACGTTGATATAAATATCAATAATTGATAAAAGTGCATAGATGTAACTGCATAATTTTTTATCAACTGTTTTGTCAAAAGTTTAATCATTTATTTTTGTGTATTAAAAGTTCAGATCAAGCAATCGGAATCAGATTCAACTCGAATCAGAATAATTACTAAAACGACATGAACAACATTCGCGGACTGTTTTTCATCGCGCACTCCAAAAAGAGAACTTGTTATCACTGCGAACAAACTTTTCAGTGTATGCGTTATTCGGTAACATTTTCTTTCTCTCGAGTATGAAACATAACTCAATAGTGAGCGCAGGGATTTGGGCGCAACCGAGTGTAAAATGGTCGACATGGAGGGGCATTTTCAAACTGACCGGACAGTCCGAACCACCCTTTGCCTCCCTGAAATATGTTAGGTGTGCCGGTATTTGACGTTCTTATATCTACGCAGTACTAATACAAGTGTTGGAATGCTTTATAGATTTTCTTTGACAGGACGCTTGTGTGCGGTGACTTGGTTTTGTAAAGTTTAAGGGGTTTTTTTCAATGGAACGTGGGACGATATTGCAAGTAATAGAGAAGTTTTTAAGGAGAGTGGTAATTTTGCATTCTCCATGAGCAGGATTTCACAGGCTTCTTAATTGCTTTGTACACAATTTGTAATTTAATTATCAATTTTTACTTTGTACCAGTAACGATTGAAGTGTTTACTGAGCGAGTAATACGTTTACGTAGCAAAAGTCACGTAAAATGAAACGTCATGTAAATTAAAAAAATGAAATAAAAATTTGTAAATAAAATATTGGTTTACAATTGTCAATCTTCTGAATCGTTAGCAAGCAGAACTTCACATACTTTCTACAATACATCTACTGTTATTTGTTCAGACATAATTCTTCTTTTATCTCGAAATTGATTTAACTCGATGTGAGTTATCCCTCACGTTAGCAAATCCAAAGTGACTGCATATAGCAGAAACAGATATTTATTAGTCTCCCGGGAGACAAACTTACGACTCCCGCGATAGCAACACCGGCACTCGGTGTTCCTTCGAATGTAATCTATTATATATTTCACCTACCGCTCTCAGCGAAGCCGACTGTGTTATTTACTTTTCCTTATATAAAATAAAAGTAAAACTTACGTTTAAGATAAACACCTCAAAAGTGAATAAACTGATTACTCTGGATCTGCGGCACGTAATTGAATTTCACTTATTTTTTTATGAGTTTAAAAGAACGGTCTTGGCTCCGAGCTTATAATTAGATGTTACGCCGCAGACCCCATGCTCAGGTAGCCGTCTATTAATAAACTTACATAACAGGCTCTATTGAAACTGAGCGTTCAATGGCCAAAGTTAGTATCTAGTCTTAAGTTAAATATGGGCCTAGGATCCCAGTGTTTGTTTTACTGCTCATGTTCAACCCAAAGATTGTTTTGATAACAATTTATGCGTACAATATCAAATCAAAGTGGACTTTATTAACCGTTCCAAATATCTACATGTCTATGAACCTTCCCCAATAATCAAAAGGCTATCAGTAAATTCTATTTTGCCCTCATTAGATATGAACACGACGAGACTTTATGTAATAATTTCCTTTGGCATCCCGCAATATTAAAAATGAGGTTGTAAAAATATCGCATATCGCCGAAACAGGGAATTCCCGTGCATTCGCCCGGAAAATAGCCGACATAAAGGTCCGACATTTTGCTTGACCGGGGCACGGACGCCGATAAAATATATACGAGGACCTCCCTCGCCGCAAGTGTCCTAATGTTGATAAAACCTGATAAATCAACACACCCCTGCCTTGCTTGGTGTCTTGCAGTACCTACAACACAACGGAATATAAAAACCTATTTAGTAGATTCGTTTTTGTTTGTGGCTGTTCCAGTAAAAAAAAACTAAAAATGTAAGTCAAATAAAAGTCATCTGTCAAATAATATATTCAAATTTAGAAGATGTATAGTTTTTTGTAATTTAACGATTATTATTTATTGAACAATAAATATCAACAAAACCGCATACAGACATTATGTGTGAATGGTGTCTAGTTGCGGAGTCAAGAAATGTAATACCCGTGGTACATTAATATGAACTAGTTGAACTTGTGCTTAGGTGTAGGAAGTACACGAACAATATTAAGACTTAAGGTTTTTTTATATTAGGTCCATACTGGTCCAGTGTAATTCAGACCCGCGATAATAAAGGTGCTCCTAAAAAATAAAAATAAACAGCTACCTAGTTATAACGGTTCATATAGAGAAACAACCTGGTGACAGACGGACAGACTGGCAGTGCCACCTTAGAAATTTTTCGAGTTCCTTTTTTACTCTTTAGGTACGGAAGCCACCAAAACTATAGTTAATTGCGGTAAACGACACAAAATCTAGTACACACAACACTTATCCTCGAAAAAATCATTTTAAAAATTGTAAGGTAGTAGAAAGCGCAACTCAGACGCATAAATAAGCGCGCAACAAGATGGCGTCAGCGTCGGCGGCGGTCCGTGTTGCCAGCAATTAATCTCCATTTCCCGCACGCGCCAAATCGCGCCGCCATTACTGGCTCTGTTTTATTTCATTAAATGGACCCGCCGAATTAATGCGCTGCACCGTTTATAAAACCGATGAAAGAATCGGAAAAAAAGCGTCGAAAGATTTCTATGAGCTCCTTTGTGGCCGCTTGTGAAAATTGTCCGACGTTTTCTTTGTTTATTGAGGAAAACAGCCTGTTATGTCTTCCTTTTGATATCTTTGTGTTGTTTGCTGTATCTATTTGAGCGGTGGTAAAGTTTGATGTGTTTGAATATTTACTTTTTCATATAATTCGCAGTTGCGAAACTTTTAGTTTATAAAAATGTTGCTTTAGCTCTAACGTACCTAAGGCCATTCAAGATAAACATTTTCATTTTCTAAATAATAATCAATTTCGTTCTGAATATTCAATAAAGGTACGCGACATTGACGGATGTCAATGTCGAGAGAAACTTACGAAGAATTACTCACACGTGAAAATATAATACAAAGTCATGAAAAGCTTAGCCGACTTCAAACGAAATTTATACATACATTAACAAAAACACGGTTTTGCTTTTATTCGGTAATTAATCATTGCCGAGTTTTGAAAACTTTAAAATGATGACGGTGTTTAATTAGCTATTTAGCTTATTTAATTAGGCATTACTGGTAACTTTTGCTTGCAAATAATTTTCTTTGGTCGCAAACTTCTTTGGTTGAAGAAATCACACTGATCATCATGTGGTGGAGTTTAAGCATAGCAAACAAATTTTTATCATTACAATAATTTTATGTAAAGAAATGACTCACACGGGGATAATTAAATTGTATGTACAAATACAGTGAACCCATATTTCAGAGGTAACATTTAGACAGGTATTTTTTTTAACAGTTGGTAACACTCGTGTGTGGTTGACTATAACAATACATGGTCTACCTATCCCACTGGGATGTAATAAAACCTTGATGATACACAACCTGTGTGTAGAGTGTAGCCGTTAAATGAATGAGCATTGAGCATGTTAGCAATTCCCCGTCAATAGCGAGGAAAATGTAATGAAATAAAATATTTGAATGGAGCTTGTGTATTGTTGCAGGTGCGAACATTGTTCGTGAGCGGGCTGCCCATGGACGCCAAGCCACGAGAGCTCTATCTACTGTTTCGAGCGTATGAGGTACGGTAGCCATTAATTAAATCATTTGTTACAACGATATGTGGACTTGAATGAATGTACCAATTTAAGCAAGCTTATTGTTGAAATATGTTCATCTTTCTAATGGGTATTTCTAAAGTATAGTCGGTACGCGTGTTTTAATGAGCACTTCTGCTTTCGATTTAGCAGTACTGATGTTTGTGATACAACTTCACGTTATACCCAACACTATAAGGGTATGTTTGTGGGTAGTCTACCTCGGCATTATAGGAAAACAAACACACGGATTAACCCTCAAACCCGAGGTCGGCCAGTGTAAACCCATCCTTACAGAACATCAGAAACTAATAGAAATGTCAAAATATTTATCCGGAGAAAATAAAAACGGAAAGCGCCATCGTTTTCGTCACGCGACTAGATCTCGATTCGGATTACTGTGCCGTAAATATCAAATGTCATGCTCCGATTCGTAATATTCGGATTGAATCGATTCTGTTTACCGATAAGGGGGATTACACTCGATCCTCGACTGGCACGGATGGTACCACGAACATAAAGGTGCCTAAAGTTAAACCGAGGGTTAGTTTTAGTGTGGGTATCGCGTGACTACACCGAGCCAGGCACTGCCATGTACCGACTTTTTTGTATTAAACATTATTACGTCTGTATACAATTTTACTGCGACGTGAATGACATCGACTATTCAAGTATTCTCCGCTATGTTTCCATATAAAAGATTACAAAAGCTTGCGCTCGAAGAGAGTTTCCGAACAAAGTTAAAATAACAATTATAATTTTGTTTACACAGGGCTATGAGGGTTCCCTGCTAAAGGTTACCAGCAAGAATGGGAAAACAGCCTCGGTGAGTTTGTACTAATAACATACTACGTTTATATATCTCGAACTATGTGTGAATAACATTAACGTAACTTTGCATACAAATTAAAGGCCTTAACTCAGTACAATTTTTGATATTAAGCACTCGGTATCTGTTATAATAAATTGTAGATTGCAATAGCAAGTATTGAGGAATGCGGAAAACTATTACTTGTATGTTACATAACTCGATAGATATGTCAGCTCTGGCATTAAACATGATATCTATTGCGTTACGTATGTTGCTCTACTTGGGTGTATTTTTGCAGCCGGTTGGTTTCGTCACGTTCCACACCAGAGCCGGCGCGGAAGCGGCCAAACAAGATCTTCAGGTTGGTATTGTCACAATAAAGTTTCATAGCATAGAAATTAACCAACAAAGCTATACAACTAAGCATTGAGTCCGACCCAATATCAAGACTTCGAACAAACCGCAACGTATTGGACCGCACTCAATTTAATATATTTTATTCGTAGATTACAGACTGATATAAATTAAATGAGATTTTACAAAAATGATTTCATGTTTCCTACAAAGCGGAAAATCACAAAATAACAAAGTTACCACGTACACAATAACGCCTAATCAATTTGAATGGCTTCAGAACACAGTTAGATAGGAAACACATGGGCAATAGTATCTCAATGAAAGACTGAGATATGTACTAGGTATATGAAGCTCAATTCGCTATTGTAAATACTAAAACATGTATATCGCACGGTGTTACTAAACCTCTTCTCATCACATGCCTCAAACACAGCCAATGAGCACTATAGTTAATATTCTCATTGTAGACTTGGAATAACATTTTCCTGACTCGAGTAACCGCATCGTAAGTTATGCTAAACCCATGCACATACAGAATAGACCACGTCGGGTCATCAAGTCGGTGTTATTGAGCTATGAGGCCGACGCCGGCCGACGCCGGACTCAGATCGATATTGTTATGGTGTAAATAAGCAATGCATGTCACTGTTTGACAGGTTTTGATGTCACATCCCGAGCACTGTGTTCCGTCACCTTAGCAGGCGCAGGCGCGGACCTCTCGAATTTATCGAATCTTTCAAATCAAAAACTAAAAGCTCGTACCAAAATGATAAGATATTTCCAAACCCCCAACACACATACTGTCCTCGATAGGTTTTATTTGAACAAATTAATACGATTTTTGGGATGTTTAGTTTGATGAGATACTAGTTAAAAATATGGATGTAATCCAATTAACGTGAGCCACCGACGCCCTCTCTCGTCGCGGTCTTGTTTGCGATGGCGAGCGGTCGCTCCTCGGCATCGCGGGAGCCCGCGGCGCCCGACCTTCCATCGTCATTATATCGGAGCGCCGCACCGCTCGCGGCTGTTCACAGCAGGGCGTCCGGTTCGACCCCGACATGCCGCAAACCATTCGGCTGGAGTTCGCTAAAAGCAACACGAAGGTCAGCAAGCCGAAGCCGGCAGTTGCCACAGCCGCGCCAGCTGCACACCCCGCATTGATGCACCCACTCACTGGACGTAAGTACCGCCGAACGCACACACCGCCTGGCGCTCGCTCGAAGCCCCTTTGTAACCCATACTGTACCTCGACCACACTAATCAAGTCGCACGACCTGTGTCTGTGCCGATCCTCACACTATAATGCTCGTATCCTAACTGCAGCTGCAACGTTAGGCCTAAAAAGAATGAAGTAGCTCGTGGCTACTATCGGGGCGTCGAGCAATCGCAAAGGGCAAGTATCTGTGACCGCTTACACGTACCACGCAAGGCCTAGCTCCGCGAAGCTATTGATTGATCTGTCGGGTTCTTACCACTGTTGTCAACTTTTACATGTTTTCATGATAACACACTTAAGGGACTTCTTAAAGCATTTCTGTAATCTTAACTTATCTCTTACGATGTGATAGTAGTAATTAGTATTGAAACGAATACTTTACCAAAATAAAAACAACTTGTCAATAAGTTAAAATATTCTGGGATATAGACTTAGTATATACATGATTATGAACCGTGAAAACATGTCATAAGCACATTGTAAATAATAATTTTCTATAGCAGTATTCTAATATCACATATAAGTATAGTTCGTCAATGAACATTGAATTCTATAACAAACTGACACAGCTTGTGTATTTGTGCCGTACGGCGTGGTGACGTTAATATTATGGTGGCAGACCTAGCGAGTCCGTTCTTCCCGGGCGGCGGCGCGGAGCTGTGGCACCACCCGCTGGCGTACGGCGGCGAGCTGCCGACGCTGTCGCACGGACTGGTACACCCCGCCATCCACCCGCAGATGGCGCCAGTCCGCTCCTACCTCTGACTAGCTGCCGCCGATAGGCCACACCACGTATGTATCATTTACTCCTTATGTACATTGCTAGATTGAAAGATAGCTTACACTGTAAGAGGTGTTTTCGGTGTAATAAACACACAAAGCTTTGAATTGTTTTTGCTGACTTACATTTTGCTAGTAGATATACGAATTTGAAGAGACCTACGTTTCGTGTTTGATGTGACGCATGCAATCTATGACAAAAATGCGTAAGACAGAACGTCTGATCGTGGATTCTGATAGGTAGCTTGCATGCGGAGCACCGAACGCGATACGCTTGGTTTCTTCCTGGGCGCGCAAATACTCATGTTATTTAAACCTTACTAGGAGTTTGGACCTTATTATCATGGTAATAATGTCCAGACCCCCCTGACGCTGGGTGCGTGTGTGCTGCCAGCGCCCGCACTAGGGTCGCCGGGCGCGGCGGTGCCGGCTCACGCGAGCGGGCCCGCCGCGCACCCTGCGCACCCCGCACCTCCCTGCTCGACGCTCTTCGTCGCTAACCTCGGACAGTTCGTCTCTGAACATGAACTTAAGGAAATTTTTAGCAGGTAAGATGTCACACCCTTAAACTTGTAATCGTAACCGTAAATGTGCAAAACGCTTCAAGCTTTCGACTGGAAATAATCACCCAATTAGTTGTAATGAAATTTAACAAGTGAGAGTTTTTACAAATTGAAATAAATATATTTCCAGTCGAGAAATAACACGATGTTATGTGCATGATCACGCAACACGTATGATAATAAAACTTATGACAGCATAAAATAATCCGTCTAAAGTTAATAAAATATAACTTTTCCACAGTGCATGTTGCACCGAATATCACAATGTCGTCCACGTAAAACATTGTTAGGTTATAATTTTATGTTTCGATTATGGCTCTTGTATGTCTCACACAAACTATTTCCTTATTTCCACTTTGTGATAAACGAATCAGTCGTATGTAGTTTGTGCGAGACGTAAAGCCTGCACCCGTACCACCCTAAGCATGACGAACGTCACTATATCTCCACAGTTGTCACAACTAGTCGTACGTTAGCACTATAACACCACACAATATGAGAGCCGTGAATATTACTTTTTGTGTTCTATATTATCGTGCAGCACACACCAACCGCGATATTTTATTCGCAGCATAAAAGTGGATCACTACCTACCTCGCACCATTTTGTTTTTACTTATAATATAGACAAGTAAAACGAATGAGATTGGTTTCTGAAAAAGAACAATTATCCTATAACATTCGTTTGCTAGAAATCCTTCACAACTGTGACATTCTCTGTATGTATTTAGCTACAAGAATCAACTACATTAGATCCGATATAAGACACACAAAGTCATACTGAGGGGGGTACGAGTGGGCACAATAGAGTATGATGGTACAGCTGCCCGGGGTTCTCTCGCCTGCGACTGCTGAGTGGCGGCAGCGGCGGCAGCACTGGCCCGGTGGCCTTCGTCGACTTCGCTAGCCCCGCGGACGCGGCCGCCGCGCTGGCTCGCCTGCAAGGCGCGCTGCTTCTCAGCTCTGAGGGCGCCATCCACCTCGAATACGCGAGGCATAAGATGGCACACAACGGCTGGATTCTCGCACATGAAGTATGCACGTGCACTATGTTTACTTCTGATATCCATCTTCATTGATATTCTCTCAAGTCGCTGGCGCTTGGCACCTAAAGATCTTGCCTTTACGATAAACCAGTCAAAAAGCAGTGCCGGCACGCCCTAAACATTAGAGAAAAGAGAATTCAAATTAGTGTTTCGAAAGTGCTGTGTGTTATATTTGATGATGCGCCGGTTCTCATAAAAGAGCTTCGTTTTATGAGTCCCGGAATTTCAAATCTACGTACTAATGTTTCACCATGCACCTCGCACTACATAGCATTAAATAATGCCTGCCTACCTCGTAAGCCTTAGAGATTCGCTGTGAATGTTTTATTATTGAGTAACACGTGTTGCATTACGCAGGGAGCCAAAGGCGGAGAAGAGGGCGAACAGCATTAGCTCGTTCGTAGCTCTCGGCACTTGACAAGCAGCTCAGTGAGGGACGCGTCGAGATCCTCTGCATCGCATCGGGCCTGGCGGAGCGCGGGCGGGCTCCCCCCCTCGTCCCCACTAGACCAGCTCTGTCCCCGTTTTGTTACGTTCACCGTCCCCTGCGTCAGAGGTGTGGTGTTATATCGTTTATACCAAAATTAGCAAGTGTTAATTGTATTATTATTAACATTCCAGGTTTATTGTTTACTGTTCATGATAAAAATATTATTATTTAAATTTATTAATTTCCTATAAATGTAGCCTGTTTATTTAATATTATTATTCATTTTATCGTGTAACATAAGATTTATTTACAACTAACTTATTATACGGTAAAGTTTGTATATTTGTTTTAAAAGGCCGATGTATACAACTGAGAGGATTTGTTATGAATATAGTGTATTATCAGAAATTAAACATTTAAGGATATATCTCATTCGAATAAGCTAAAAACCAAAGGTGCCCTTCATAGAAAGATTACGTTTTGTTAAATAATATTTCAAGTTGAATGATTTAAATGAAGTTGTATTTAATAATACGATACTTTTGTTTTAGCCTCGATAGTGTTAGCATATTTAAATGAATTTCATGACTATTTCAAATTATATTTACCTAATACTTTCTTAGTAACTTTTATAATGTTCAATCACTCGTTAAAGCGCTGGCACTCTAGTGTTGGTCTTACGATCCTTTCTACCTGTAAATGGAATTATTGCAATAATTATATACGTGTAGGAGTTGACGCGGCCCGGAGCCGCTTGTCGAGTGCAACAGAAGTGTCGCTGACTGCGCACGCGCATCCTCTACCACTTTTACGTCACTGTTGCGTTTGTTGTGTCCCCTCTCTATTTAGGTGACTAACCAAATTTCTTGTGCCTTGCGAAAAAAAAAATCCTAAAATCGAATTTCGATACTACTTCAAAACTTTGTAAGGACTTACATTAGTTTCGAGAGTTTGTTTGTAGCTCTACAATCTACAATCTACAGTGTACACAGCAGGCCCCCACGTTCGCGGTTAGCATGCGATGCGACACATCGAGATCGGTTCTGTCTTGTCTCTTGTTGCGAGAATTTAGCCTTGGCCTTATGAGAGTTAAATAATTAAATGTAATCATTATATTAATTAATATAGTTATAAATTAGCCGGCGACGTGCGCGCCGACGCTGAATAGTGAAACATTATTCTACTATCTGCATGCTTTGACGAGCTTTTTGGTAATAATCTAATTTAAATTTAGTAGTTACTTTAATTGTGTAATCGTTAGGTGAATAATATAATATTAGATAAGGGTATTTATTGTAGACAATCAGCATAGTTACATTACTATTTAATGAAAGTTATTCATACATAATAATGAAACAATGTAATGAAATTTAAATTTACTGAAATGTTAGGATTAATCAAAATGAAGATTAATATATTTTTTATTTTTAGCTAGTTGACTATCGCATACAGAATGAATACTTAGTTACCTACGCGTCGACGAAGCGGTGACGATATAAGTACACAAACAGTGCGAGATAGCAATAAACCAAAAATGAAATATTAATGTTATTATAGGTATTTAGTGACGTATTCTGCTGATGTAAACAAGTAAAATTTACAAAAAAAAAAGTAAAAAAAAATCCCTGCTTAGGCTATAATATTAAGGTTTCGGATATTTGGGTTCCAATGTTGTTGCGACAGAAATCTATTGAGGTACTCACGCGGCCCTTGCCGGTCGGTGGCCAGAGCTACCGCATGTGAATTCTTATGAAAATCTCTTAGTCAATATTTAATAGAAATTTCGTCAATTTTTGACTTAGCAAAATTTTATACATTGTTTATAGTAACTATAACTTCACAATGTACCGAACGTCGTGGCGTATAGACCAAAGATAAAGGATTATACATAATTTTAATACTAACCTCAGACCCTACCAAACATGTATTTTGTAGGCATTGTGCTGCATGTTGAAGTGAACAGGACAGCTATGTTGAGGCCACAGCAGTTTGACATCATTTGTTACGGACCTAAGTTAAGGCTTATGCCACAACGGTGATACATGAGGACTCCTAGGTTAGGCATCATATTATACTATTTTAATTGTTACCTACTTTTGCTAATGTTAGAAAAAACAATAACAATCAATTTATTAAAATTATATCTATACATTTACATTCAGTTTTATATCCAATTAATTGAAAATCAATCTTTATGTACAACATGTGTCACATACAATCTTCTGACAATTCAGATTTTCTTATATTATATTATTAATTATTCATTGTCGGTTATAATAATTAAGCTAAGTCAATGTTCACTTATTTAATTCGATATATAATGCTAATTCGTGTGTAAGTAATTGTGTAATAATGTAGTAGTGATCTCCCATACCTTCGGCGAGCGGCGTCCTCACAGCACACGAAAAATACAACGAAAAGTTTGTTTTGTCTTTTCAGTTGTTCTGTGTGACCCTAGCGATGGCTTCAGTGCGTCGATGACGATCAATGTTATAGCTCTCTCAGAAATATGTGTAATGACTCTTTTGAAATCTCTATGATAGTTTTAATGTTATCTCTGGAGCCACCGCTAGCGCCTATGTTTTGGTTAGCGCCCCGCGTGGTCCGGGCACGCCGGCCGCTAGTCGCGGCGTGCGCGGCGTGGCGGGAGCACGCGCCGTGCGTGCCGGACGCCGCCGCCGCCATGATTCCGTCCAACAACCGTAGATAGCGAGTAAGAGACGTCCAGTGGCTGCGGACACGGCTACGTCACCTTTTGCGGGACTACTCGATACATATCATCATGTAATATTTAATGTGTAATTAGGAAATAAAAAAGCGGTTTCATAGAGACGTTTATTCTGTATTCTCGTCTACTACTTATAATGCAATCGGCTATATGTCACGCTAAACTCACTTTTGTGTTTCCAACAAAATAATATTGTTCGCTTTGCTGTCGATGTATGTTTTTACTCGGATTTATCTCCGCTTCAGATTGATTTATTACTAAAGAAAACTCAAAAGTTAATGTTAATGATAAAATAATATTTTCTTAACGTTTACTGTGAAATCGAGTAGATGGTGTTTGGATCGTCGTGGTTTATGTAAAGACGCGTGACATTGGCCCGCATGTGATAGGGTAGAGTAGGGGTGTAGCGTCGCCTTGCAACTTAGGTTAAGTGAAGCGGTATCACACAAACGCCGTGCATCGGAAACATATCAATTCTGTGCCCCTTAATAAATTTAGTTAAATACTATTCTAAGAGATACAATATGGATAGAATAAAGAAGACAAAATAATCGGAGTATCAAATACCTGCTAAGTGTTGTTTTCGTACGTTATAATATCGATAGATTGTGTTGATCGTGAACCATACGCGTAGTACCCGAGTAGTGTCGCGCCAGTTTCCATTTGTTTATCGCTTTAGACTTGTACGTTACTTTATTGTTACTTTAGATATATATTAACATGGCTTAATTACCAAATTACTTTAACAGTTCGCTTCGTATTCAGTATTAAATGACATTTTATTTTAATTTCGGTGACAAGTTAGTACGTTGCTGAAAACTTATTTGTATATCGAGCAAAATAAACTCTACAAACTAAATAGTTAGTAATTAATTGTTAGATTTGTGTGACTTGAATTATTTAAATGCTTTTAGAGCAGAGGTAAAGTGTTATTGTGGTTTAAGAAAAACATAATGACATTGTAAAAATAGTGATAAAATTAGCTTAATTATCATTATTACAACTTTTATAGATGTTCATTACTTTTCTTTTCTTACTTCATGGAGTATTGTGGCATTGGAGACGTCATTGTTAATTCAAATAAATTTGAGCTCATCCTCAATCGAAGTTTTTATTGATCTGAAAACCCTGTTCAGCCCTCTATGGACTGTCTCCAAGTGATGAGTCGAGAACAACCGCAACAACTATACACGTCAAACTGTTTTTATCTAGCCTCTAGGTGGCAGAACGATTTATTCATGAAATATAACCATTGTTTTCTCGAACGAAGTTTGTTCAATATTATGTGTCTAATAGTTAATAAAAATAGTACTTTTATAGGTGTCTAGTTTAGGATAACTGAAATTAGATATAAAATTGACAGTTGAGCTTTCGAAACTTTGCTTTGTAGACTTGTCTGCTTCAGTGCGTTCTTCTGTAAAATGAATTTAAGAAATGCCAATGAGAATCAACGTTTCCTTTAATTTAGTTTACAGAAGTGACGTAATATTATCGATTAAAACTATAAAATTTCTGATTTCGATAATAATTATTGCAATGTTGTATTTATGTTATTATTAGTTTTAAAGCATTATAGGGTCCAAAGATTGGGAATAAACATTATGTGACAATTAATGTTTTTGTTTCTTTTAATGTGGAAAGATGAGGTGGATGACCTGAAAACACTGGTAGACTGGTACTGAGGGTTATTGGTTGAGAAGTTTCAGATATTTCAACAATAGAGAGGGCCCTTACACTGACCGAAAACAAAGGGGTAACTTCAAATAAAATTAATGAGAAACCCTAATAGAGAAACATGGAGCATAAATTCTTAATTCTTCGTCCAACCTAGAAATTGCGCCATTAAAGTAGTTTTTAATGTCAACCAACTTGTTTAATCTAGCTACGAAGTAGGTGTGCGCAGCGTCATTGGGGAGTTAGTAATTATTTAGACAGTCGAAACTCGGTATGACCCCGTTCCTGCGGCCTCGGCCAAATTAGTATGAATATCATTAATATCACATTAGCCACGAACGAACTATGTATGCCGGCTGAAATTGCGTTACCAGTTAATTTCAGGATGGATTTCAACCGGATTTCCTTTTTAGATAGGAATGTTTTGTAAGAACTAATTGGATATTGTTGAGCAAGAATATGACCATATGAAGATATTGCAAAAGAGTTAAGAAACAGTTATAAAGAAATGGCTTGCAGAAATATTCCCTAATAAAGACACTGGGTATTTTTTTTGGGAAGTTAAAATCTTGTGTTTTAGGCCCACAACCTTAGGGTTCGATTCCCAGGTTATTTTATTTTCATCTAAAATTTACTGAAAACCTGATGGTCTTTGTATAAATTAGTAAGGGGCTAGTTACAGCACAACTGGAGGATGCTGAAAGTAAGGACGTAAGTATATCGTAAGTATTTTTGACAGTACGGCAATGTTTCTTTGTGGTACTATATTAGCAATGAACGTGTACCGGGGCCGCGGTAACCCTCCAGACAATCCCACTGGCACGGCAAGTATCTACCCCTGGGCTCCAGAGAGCTTGCTGACAACTCTTAAAGCTGGAATACGAACGCGCCATCCAGCACGGGCCCGGTCCTTATCAGGCGGTGAGCTATCCGCCACTCACCACTCACTCACGCCTGGTGGCCGGGAGACATCACGTGGGTCACGATGGCCAGAGTATCTTCCTGGTTACAACAGTATGACACTTTAGGGTGATCGTATGGGTCGTACTTGTATACAGGGCTAATAGTAACTCGACGACGAGATTCCTATAGTTCTAAATAAGCTTCTTAAAGTTCTAGTACCAATGTGAATAAAACAAGTTCTACTCTAGCGGTTATGCTCCCCATGAGATTAAAGTTTAAAAGGACGCGGTTTTCTCTGCAAATTGTCTAGTTTTGTTCGGTACATTCGTTAAAACTGTTTCACGGTCTGTAAGTACTTAAATAACGATATTTACTCACTGGATAATATTATGTAGGTATACCTTTTTGCCTTTGGCTTTTATTTTTGGCTTTTTGCTTAACGAAGATCCTCTCGTGATTTTGAATAGCGAGTAAATACCCACGTAAAGAAAGTTGTGTTTTTAAAGGACCCCATTAGGGTTCCAAACTCCATTACTGATGCTCCGCATTTCAACTGTCTGTTCGTCCATCACCACACTGTGCCTTATAAACAGTAATAGGCAGGTACAATTTTCTGGGGACGCGTCGATTGATGAAATGAAACAGTATAAGACGCAAGTTCGTCTCGCACTTGTGCTAATTAATAAACAATCTTCAAGACTATTAACAAAAAAATATTGAAGAAATAAAAATACGTTGAACAATGAAATATTGTGTTGATATAATTTCCTGAAAATCTGAACATTTCTGTTCTGTACAAAGTACTGTTCCAAACTATTATTACTATTAGAACATAGCTAAAAATATACGGTAATAAATAAGTTTCTAGGAAACTCATCCGTGTCATAATACCTATGTAATATACCGTTTAAATATATTAATATAAAAATGGAATTTACGCAATTAATGTAATTGGATTACACATCAATTTTGCCGAAAAAATTAGAAACATTTTAGCATATATTAAAGATGCAGAATATAATTCATTTTGATCCTGAGGAACGCTCGATAACAGACATATATGTTTCCTAAAAAAAAATACTTGTCTACAGGCTAGTAGTAATAAGCGAGCTAAGGAGGTACAAACAAAGAGTTTTTACTATTTTTACTCTATAACACACCATCATACATGTATCAAGTGCCGTCTGTTTTGACTCTAGTGGATCATAATGCGTGCAGGTGATGCCACACTCGGGACTACTTTGAGGGAAGTACAGTATGCCTAAAAGTTGGTTCAAAAACTGGATATAATTATGATCGTTATTACTCGTCTATAAGGTATATTTTTTGGATGTCATGGCTTTTTCTTATGGTGTACTGTACCTCGAAAATAAGCTGCTGGTACGTACTAACATGGCTTATAATATTATTAAAGCATTTCTTTCAAAGGTCAATAGAAATCGGTAACAAAAACTAAAATCTTATAAAATTATATTTTTCATGTAATTTTTATCTACGGCAAAGAATTTCCCAGAACGTTACAAAGAAGTTTTAGTCTGCGGAAAAAAAACTATTTCAAACTGGTTCTGAGAACGAGGGAATAGGTAAACAATCCAAAAAGCAGTCAAGTGCGAGTCAGACTCACGACACGAAAGAGTAACGTACAAATAGGATAAATAACAAGTTTTCCTAAATTGGTCACCCATCACAATTTGTGAAAATCACAACCTTTGCTTAACCTTAATCTTTATTTCCGGTATTTGTTGTTGCAACGGCAACAAAATATATCATCTGTAAAAAAATCTAGTTATCACGATTCTTGACCTACAGCTTGGTGACAGGTGGATGGAGACGCAGACAAACACCGGTGTCTTAGTAATAGGATCCCGTTTTTACCCTTTCGTAAGGAATCCTAGAAACTAAGTGCTGAACTGAACTTTAAAAGAACACGAGACTTGTTAAGAAAATACCGAAATAGAAATTCCATGACAAAGAATTCCAATTATTTTACTTTATTCAATAGACAGCCATCTTGAAATCTTAAATAGATGTTTAAATATTTTGACAAACGGAATGACAACCATGATTGCGACCCCTATTTCTTTGAACTCGATGGGAAATTGCGAAATTAAAAGCCAATCTACTTTTCATTAATAAAGAGTAAGATAATAATAATAGATACAAAATGTACCAAGTATTTACGACAATACTACGATATTGTTAACACATACCTAATGATATTAACAAACTATTTACTGACTCAGTTCAGTGGAGTGATAATATTGGCGAACCCGAGTTATTTCGTCTGTTTATAATTATCGTAAAGAACTGTTATTCAACGGGTCGTAATGTTTTTGGACAAGTTATAATGAACAAATGTATAGGAATATTCCTGAGATACTCTGAATCACACTGAGTTATTTAGGAAACACGCTTGAATGAAATGTCCTTATAAATATAATTGAAATTCCTGGGATACCTTTATTAAAATTTAATATTTGGGATCTAATAATAGTATTAATAACAGATGTTATGAGCGAACTTCGTGTAGGCATCATATTTATGACAACGGAAAATATGAACTAGTTGTAGTATTAATTTATAGCAAAAATGTATTACGCATTAATGTCCTAATAATAGTTATTTCGTAGTTTCTAGTAAAACTATAATTTTACGAAGATTGGGTCGATGGAATTCTTCGAAAATTAATGTTCCTTTAACTATATGGTGTTCGTGCTTTGTATTGTATATTATATATTTATCTATTGTTATTTAGAGAAAAATTGGCTGAAGTACGCAGTTTATGCAACGCAAGATGAAATAAGCTTTATGCGATGTTCCTGATTACTTTTGTAATAAATTAATGAAAAGTTTTACGCTAAATACTAAATATTAGATATTTAGTATTTCATACTCAATCCAGAGTACAGGTACAGAGGTATCATATAGACAAATTAATCCTTATTTAGTTTGGATATTTATTTCCCAATCGCAATGTTTATTAACACACTTAGATGTGGGTATAATATTAACCGATTATTTTATCTAAAGTAAGTATACATGTATCAAAATCCAATCAAAATTATCACAGTTTGTAACACGACGGACAGTGATGTCATTGAGACCTTTTAATTTTATCCATCACACATTATATTAGTTTACTGTTCCAAATACCAATAACATCCTGCATTTAATTACTTTCATAAATAATCTAAGAATTCAACAAATAACAGAACAGGATTTAGCAAT
The DNA here is from genome assembly GCF_003590095.1 of Trichoplusia ni. NCBI lineage: Eukaryota > Metazoa > Arthropoda > Insecta > Lepidoptera > Noctuidae > Trichoplusia > Trichoplusia ni. The sequence goes on from NC_039487.1 coordinate 1,890,033, forward strand.
TAAAACAAGTGAGAAGTGAATCATTAAATTTTATTGAGGAAAAGCTCGGGAAACACTAATGTCCAACACGTTTTATTTTGCTCAGAAAACCTTGTAAAAACAATGTTCATGATTTAAATAAGCTACATAATAATATTGTCGTAATAAAAATATCATTCATCTGACTTAAAATTTAAGGAAACAAATGACACCTATTTCGCGTTTAGTAAAACAGGAATCAACAAAATCGGTCCTTCCAGTCCGAAGATTAGATGTAAAAAACTTAAAAAATTTAGACAAAATATTAACGTTGTTTTCGAAGTCGGTTGAAATACCAGTCACACACCATGGTATCAAATACTAGGTCGTGCAGAGTTATGACACTGAGTCCATACGAATAGGCTTAAGGAAATCCAATGAAAAACGGATCTAGTTTATTAACGCTTTTTTTGTATCTGTTGTTATAACATAAACCGTCAATAACAGTTTCAAATACTAGCTGTCACGGCTTTGGGGTTACAGCATGGTGACACAGGAAATACTTCGAAATTTCAGCACGAGGGTAAAGGAGGAGAGAGATCGGCTTTCTAGGTACTAAGATTAAATCGTCATAGAAACTTGAGTGCCTATTTCGACGAAGTTTTTCTCGTTACCAAGAAGATTAATACAATTAGTTTCAACAACAATCGTAATTCATAAGCTTGGAGAGATACAGGTAGTTTCCAGTAAACATTTTATAAATTCGTAAACGAGGAATTTGCCAGGATTCCTGGAACGGTATCTTCAGAAATTCAGAAATTCTCGTTTTACGAAACGTTCGTTCCCAACAATTCACTAAATTCCAGAATTTATCTTAAAATAGAGATATTTAAAAACAATGTCAGAAAATGTAAAAGTAATTTAAAAATTTAATTTTTAACTTAACATTTCTGTTGAAATCCAGTATATTTCTTAGCAATAAGTCATGGAACACGAAGAGCAGAGGTATGTATTAAATAAATCGTTTTAATTTTATTTATTTTCTCGTCATTTCAAATTTAGATATTTGTTTAGTTCGCATCATCAGTATTACGAAAGTCTCGATTCACTGTCTACGTTACATCTAACCAACGTATAGGTATATGAGCGCAATATTTTCATAAGATCAACTGTAAACAACATTGATCCTATAAATCGCGTATCATTTCGGTCTCTTCGACATGCGAGAGACAACCCAGATGTTTCTTGAAATGCTGCCACATGAAAGGCCCTCTTTCAATTCGCCTGATCTCTTGGAAAATGTGAACTTACAATTTTATTAATAAAACGTCCTTTGAAGAAATAGTCGTCTCCGGATTTGTTTCACAAGAATTCTTAATCTGAATTTCGACGAAAATTTAACGGAATAATAAGCATTGGTTTGTAGTCTTTGTCTGATGATATGCGTCAGAGCGAATCTCGCATTTCAGTGTCATTTTTGTTGCTTTTAATTGACGTTCGATAAACCGTGTATGACCTTAAAGAAACTGAATAATACTTCCTAACCGTACAGTATTATACATAAAGCTTCGAACAAGCAACAACAAGTTAACTAAACAGATAAAAAGTTGCTCGGAGGAGCACACGTGTGCACTGTTCAACTACTTTTATTAGTTTCGGATCAAAGCTTTACAGGAAGACATTCTTACTGGTGGTTCCGCACACTTAATGCTTATATATTTATTTTTTATTTAACGTACAGGTACATTATACGTTTTGTTTCTGATGACGTCATCAAAGGAGGACTTGGATTGTATTCTGTGGCCTTGATATGAACCATTTAAATACCTTGAGTACTACTAAATTTGGTGCCACTAACTGAAAATGTAATATATAATTAACCCTTTTACATGAGACAGAGAAAGATGCACCTTATTTTTAGTAATACAAGGTTGACTTTATAGAGTAATGCTTTTTAGATATGATTTTCTAATCTAATAAAGAAATAGCCTTGAAAAAAAATAATGAGAATTTACAAAAAGAACAAAAGCTAATTCAAAATTAGATATCATTATTCAAGTCGGAACTATTTTACTCTATCAATCACATTAGGAGTAGATAATGAATATTATTTTATTATTTATTGGTATTATTATTTATTATTCAAGTCGGAACTATTTTACTCTATTAATCACATTAGGAGTACATGCATTATCTGGCTTATGATTAAGATCTAAATGTACTTAGTCTCAAGAGGATAAATTGAGGTTGTTAAACACGACCCTATATTTTCAAGGTCAGACTCACATACAACACAATTATTAAAGCCACTTAATACAACGAATATTAATATTGTATCACACACGAAGTCAACATAGTTGCAGATAGGAAGTCAAATGCAGACGTTCAAAGTTATGTTGCAATTAAAAGCAAAACTATTTCCATGCCTTTCCCTTTAGTTATAATGCGGTACGCATCAAAAACGAGCTGCTCCCCGATGTCATTTACAGTAACATAAAAGTTTTGAAAGCCAACATGCTTAACGCAAGCATCTGTCGAAATGAAATTAAAATTGTATCGTCGTGATATCCATGCTCATGTGTATGCTTATGAAAAAAAAATACCGCAGTAATAGTCGACGTGTCGTAAAAAAGGTCAGGGTGATACTGAAAAACGGAATCGAGAGCGTGTTGAATTTTTTATCGCAGCTTCTATCTTGTAAAGCGAGTGTTATAGGGATGTCTCGCCTCTTTACATAACGAATCGTACGCCAGGGAGATTGCTCCTACTAAATTTAGAGGCGTTTAACTTGTTCAGTTTCGACTGCGTAAATCTTTATTTGCATGTTGAGACAATAACAATCCGGCCCTTGTTGCTGATTTAGGGATATCCGATGTCTGTTCTTCAGTTGATATGTTCAGTTCTTCGACGTCGTTTTGGCCTTTCTCAATAAATCAGTGAGAGTACCTACAGACACTGTAAGAGTCATTTATTTGAAGGGAATAATATTATGTAAGATATTTAATATTTTTTTTAGTTATTTTAGATTCAAACCACGCTTATATTCTAAAGGCGATAGTTTTTGAGTAGCTACTACTCTAACCACTAAAAAAATAATAATTCTACGTTGTATATTATTAACGCGAAAGTTTATATGTATGGATATTTGTTCCTCTTTCACGCAAAAACTACTAAACGGATTCAGATGAAACTCCGATTTTACGTTAACGTGGGATCATTTACGATTTGTAGCCGGTGGGCCCGCAGGCAACAGCTAATTTTGCATGAATTAGGTGACTGGTACCCGAATTAACACGCTTATCAAGCTTCCATTGCAGCTATTGCCGGCATCCACGAGGGCAAAGCCACGTTCAAAAGCTCGTCATCCCTACATCACGACTGATCTCCTTGAAATGAGCAGTCATATCCATTCAAAAGCCAAAATAATGCAACGTCATAATTCAAAGACAACCCAAATAGTTCGTGTTGTCTGAATAAATAAGGGTAACGAGCTCATTTGGTAAAGACTCATAAATTACCGCAGTTATGGTGGCTACATCAAAAGGGAAACATTTTAAAAGAATCTGCCAACACCTCATAAAGTTTAGTAGGAGTGACATGACCTCATAACACTTGCTAATTACATAGAACTTTGTCAAGTGTTCGACTTGCGAGAATGACGCGAACTTATGGGTATAGTGAGGAACAACTTTTCTGCACTATCATTCTTATTCTCGTAAAAGTTAACTGTTGCTATGGAAATTAAATTTTATAAATTAAAAGCTACATGCTTTGAACATGCCGTTTAGTTGCTGTCATGGACTTTTAATTATATACTTTGAAAGTGGAACAGCTCATAATCACGGAGGAATAGAAGAAAGAGAGATAGATGAAATAGAATGCGATCATCGTTTGTTTAATCAAATTTCAAAACACTTATAATTTCGTTAGCATAGGATTTTGTACGAAATTATTTAATATTCAGAGTTGCGGTGGGGTTAGCAAGCAACAACTACACAAATCAACCTGAAACTAAATAAAAAAACACAAAACCCGAGGATGCGATGCGGTCGGCGGAATCGGGGTTAACTGGAACGTTTTGTTTACATATTTGGTCGGTTTTCAAACTGGAGAATTGCGAACCACTGCATCGGGATGTTTTAATTACCAACGTTTGTTTTACAATTCATTAAACCGTAATATTGTGTGGATATCTGTTTTTGTAATGGTAATATTTTGACGTTTATTTTGCATTCATATTTAAATTTTTGAAACCATGAATGAGAATGTTGATGCTCATTATTATGCTTTTATCCTTTAAATAAATGAATTATCCGGTGAATCAATAACTTACTGAGTTAAATACAAACTTTAATTTTGTCGGTAACAGGTAGTAATTTGTATTGGAAGGACAATGAAATAAAATATGAGATGGATTTTAATGTGTTAAAACCACCAAAGAGATAATGTTCTCTTTCGTATTATCCTTTTTGTGGTGAATGAAATACGTGAATTATAAATGTTACTGGCTACTGGAGAACCTAGGCGTATGGTAAACCTAATTTTCTTGTAAAGCCAAGGAGTGTTGCCAAGAAAAAAATGTATGGGAAATAACAAAGTTCAGGATCGTAAGAGCAGCCGGTGCCGGGGTGAAATGTGGTGGAGTGCGCGCGCGAATATCAAGTAGCGAGCGGCATTACCCGAGCACAGAACTACAGCCGCACGTGTAATGGCGGGCGTGACGTCACGTCCGGACACGGCACAACGCGGTCTCAGTCTGTATCATGAATTACATTACCCACCTACGGCATGCAAGAGTGGAACATTGCCCCCTCATTTTTAAAAAAAAACAATGTGTATGGCACCTTCCTTCCATAATTTCAGTAACCTTTTAGTGTTCCCGAGGGTCGAAGCTCCTGTAAAGAATTTTTAAGGCACGTGCGTCAAAGGGGCTGTAAACAACTGGGAGTTGTGAGACTACAAACTTGTTAAAATATTTCTTTGTATCTGCCGGCTGCGAGCATCACTAGTGTGAATTACTTGGAACATAACTTTTATATTGGACAAGTTTCCGCCCTAATAAGAAACTTGAAATTTCATAAATAGTTATTGCATTGTTAGTAACTTGGTAAGTTCTTGTTTTCTTATCAAAACACAAATAAACTACTTTTAGTTTATACTTAACATTAAAACATTGTATTATTTTTTATACAATCAAAACTAACAAACTATTGGGCTTAAAAAATATCATGGCAGTAACGAGGAAGTCTCGTTACTGCCATGATATTTTTTAAGCCATCATATTCTTTGATAAACTGTAAGATACAATAATGATGCAGTGATGACACGAAAAAGAGAGCAAGATTTTTTGTAGCTGTATACAAAACATTTTTTAAATACATTCAGTATTTCGAATCTATTCATAAAAATAGCATGAAAACTTTTTTCTGCACTCTCGTTTTTATTGTAGTAAGAGCACAATAAATAGAGGCAAATCAATCCACTCCGTATTTTAGTAACAACCTAGTTAATTTGCTTGCGAACAGCGCAAAAGAATAAATTAACAAAACACTACCAATTGGTAGATTCAGGAATAACCAGTTTACTTATACGTTTTGTAAAAACTGCACCGGCCGCATTTGCTCGAACAATTTATTGACACTCAGCGAGCTTGGAAAAATAGCAACTGTCTGGACTGTTTAATTTTAAATAAGTATTTAGAAATGAGGGAATCATTACGCGATTGGTATTATTTCGATATTATTACAATTTCCGATGCTGTTTTCATTGACTGGTTCAATTGAATAAATTACGAATTTTGTCGCAAGATCCAGGCTAATTAGACTTTTTCAGGAGACGTTACTGACATAAATGTAATCAGTTTATAATGTACTTTAATATTCAATTTAATTTGTCTATTATTATAGTAAAAAGGTATGAATTCTCTCTAAATGTAACTATTACCGCGCATTGTAAACACGATGACATTATAACGAGTCAAACAGAATTTTCAATCTGACTAAGATATATAAAATTATGATTCATTCATGCGATGTCGCAGACTGTCTGACGCAGCTCTAATTAGCAATCACTCCATTCATTCCGGTCTCTTCAGACACTTTAAGATTCTGTTTCACCGGCAAACAATGTTCTGCGACACTCGCAACTCTTTCCCGGATTTACGAACTCTTTAAGGTTCTTTGGATATCTTACGCTAACTATTGTGTTTTTTTTAGAAACGTAAACTTCAGTTTCAGTGCTTGCAATTACAAACAGTTCTTTCACATTCACACAGGTATATTCCTGTGTATTGTTTCTTATGTCTTCCATTAATTTAGAAGTGAATGGTTAATGTACAACCCGGTGTCCAAGTGTAAACCAACCGTAGACCTTTTAATTTAATGTCATAACAATAAACGATCTTGATCAATTTTCTTCGCCAATTTTAAATATACAGTTCAACTGTTATTCAGTTCTTGAGCATATAGGTACGTATGAAAGCAGTATTTTTCGTTTCTGTTTTGGTCGGGGTGTAGCCACACAGCGTACACTGGAAATACGGTCACGTCCGAGGGGTTAAGGGTACAGGGGTCAAACGGTAGTCGTACTGCGTAAAACCTGCAGACAGAATGAAATAGAACGTACGCTTAATAATGAAAACAACTGTTGTACGGACAATGGAGCCACGTTACGAATGGAAAAGTTTTATATGGATCCAGTTCGTACAATATTTGGTTTCGATCAGTCGAAAATTAAGCGATTTTAATCCTTATTTTCATGGCTTGATGAGTGTGAACTAAAGTTACTATAGTTCTGCCCTCATTCATTTAAAACAGACAATTGTTTCGACTGCAGGTATAGTCGAGTGGTAGAAGTCCCCACGCCACACCCACTAAGCGTGATGTGTTACGGGTTCAATCACCGTGTAAGGCAAACATTTGTATGCTTCTCGAATGCTTGTCCTGAGTCTGGCTGTCTTAATGCATTTTGACACAGGGATTCAATTCAATAATATTCCCATATTGTAATTATGAAAATATATTATTTTGGAAATCCTTTCCTTGATTAAAAATCTTTCAGCGTACTATATTTATAATTCCTAACCTACATGTTTAAAACCAAAATTAAAACACGTGTTTTTATTACGATCAATTAACAGTTTTCTATAGGCAAACAAATGACAAGCTGGAATATAACGTGTTCCATTTCAACTTCTGCATTTGGGGTACGAGGTTCATATCGATTCGTATCGATAAACCAATATATACCTTCGATAACAACAATAAGGTACAATTTCCAATGCAAATGTAGTTTGCTCCTCGGTACAACGAGCTCTTGCTAATTCCAATTCGCATGTGGCGATGACGGCAACTTTTATTTTTTGGTACTTTCCTACTGGAATAGTAGAACTATGAACGCTTAGAGTTGTTGCCTTAGTTTCTTCCAAACTTTCGTTTCTAAAGGATTTATAACTTTCGAGATCCAGCTAGGGGTAACAAATAAAAAGAAAGTTGGAAAGAAACAAGAAGGAAAACACAAATATTTTTTCATACTATACTATGGTTAAGGGATCGATATGAAAAACGTTTTTTTCATTTCGATCCTTTTTTTACATAAATATTTAATTGTTTTTATATATATATAAGGTAAATATTTTCTACATAATTATTATGATTCTGATCTACGTTAAAGGTAACTTTCGGTAGCTTTCTCTACCCGAAATTAATCCGATTCTCTTAAGTGTTTTTTTCTTGTTTGTGATTAGAACTCCAATCGTTTTAAGGAAACCATATACTCAACATCAACAAACATCAATCACGTAAAACAATAAAAGCCCACAAAATGTAGAACTCTATTACAAGAACAAACCTATCACTTGGTACGGGGTTGTATTGCCTTCCGAGTGTAATTTGGTATCTGCTTCTTGTTCACTTCTAAAAGTTGTTATGTTAGGCGATGGTCGCCGGCACAGGCACGGTACTGTGCGCAATCGGCCCTCCCTAATTACCGCCACTAAAAACTAATTGCAAAGGACTGAGCCCGCCCCGCCTTACACCCACTACCCCGTACTGTATTCACAAATATCCTGATTTATACACTGTTTACACTCATAGAATAAGCCACATAATACATCAAAAGCTATCTGATGACGTAATTGATGGAATAATACAAAAATTGTGAACATTGATTGGCGAATTCAATTTCAAGTACATTATTGAAACATTTTAATTATTTGTCCGTCTCAGATTTTTATCGTGGAAATGTGTTTTCTATTTTAACTTGATACAATTCCTTGCATCATTACCATTGGCGCTCGGAATCGGTCTAATAAAATTATAGAAGAGTCGATTAGTAGAACGCATTAGCACAATTTACACAAAGTGTAACCGCAACAGTTTTCTCATGAATGTTTAGTGCTAAATAAACATCGTTTAACTAAATATCAACAAAACCGTAAATATGTTTTTTATTTTCTCTGCTCACCTAAGGTTTCCGATCTGTATAAGTAAAATCCCACGCAGAGTGAATGCTTTGAGAGGGAACTTCAAAGAACGTTACCACATAAAAACGGATTTTCTCAAATGAAAAATGTTTACATGAAGAAGCTTACGATGTTTTCTTTTTAAAGATAAAGACGGTTCAGATTAGATAGATTCCTGCTATTATTTATTTAGCCGATAGCGAATATGATGTTTTTAGAAATAATGGGAAACAGTTCAATCCGTCGAGGTCGGGCTCAAGTCGTACCCTAATCATGTAACCCTGGGATACTTAATCGGAAAAAGGTTTTAAGGGTTCCCGGCTGGCCCTTATCAACAGAACATTAGAAAAGCTCAGGAAACAAAGAAACATATGTTTTGTAAGTAATGTCTCACGTACTCATTAGACGGGAAGAGATAATAAATCTACGAACCCATTGCAGATAATGTTACTTGGGATGGGACGATTGTGTTCGTATAAACAATTATTCTTTACTTAATGTTTAAATATGTTTTTTTTTTAAGTAAAACATATTTAATCGCGGCTAGGAGGTAACTTTACGACATTGCAACAGAAACGTATTTTTTTATTTTGTCAATAAATAGTTGAAAAACAAAACATTCATTTTTTTAAACAAGTTTAACTTTTACACTTTTTTTCGTTAATGTTTCATAAATTAAGATGTCACTTACTAGCTTTAAGCACACATAATTTAGGTCTCTAAGGCACCCACCGAATGTCTTTCTTACCAGTAAAGTTACAAGAGTGTAGACACTGTGGACAGTCTAATGCTTGTTATTACAAACAGATCTGTTCTCTAAACAAGATGGATATGTGTGTGTAAAGTAAATATGCAAAACGTCAAGTTTGTAAACTAAGTGTTTATCTTGTTCGTGTATCTAATACTAAGTTGAGATTCACTCGCTAAAAGTTGTCTGGTGTAGGTTACTTCGAAGGTTAATGTGGGGGCTATCGTTACTCACACACGTGCGCCTGTGTGCGTGTAAAGTACAAACTTTGTGTATGTGTTTGTGTAGTAGATGCTAACTACATAGTGGTTAGTGAATTTTCTTAGAATCGGTACGGAACGTTAATTCGATTACGTACAATATGAAATTAGGTTATCTAAATTGCTTTTCTTGAAAGTATTTTTGGTATTGTTAAATGTTCTATGTTGTTAAATCTCTAAATATATTTTATTCAGCACAGCATTAACGACATATTTTCCCTAAGTTTATGGAAATTTTACTAACGGAATAAAACTCAAATTTAGGTGGTTACATAGTTGTTATAATTTAGTAGTTTTCATTGACGCCGTGCTCGTATCTGCATAATATTACTTAAAATTAATTAGATTGATCGGGGAAGGGAATCTTTTTTTTATGAAAAAATATAAATAAAATATTTTTCATTACATTACTTAATCATTTTACACTAAACTACAAACCCGAAATTAATCGGGCAAGTCATTTTTAATATTTACAATATATGGATAATACCAAATTATGATCCGGTTCATTTTCAACTATTTCTTTGCTTTTTAGCAAACTACTGACACTTCAATACTTATCGAACCGTGATGCTATTACTAATATAATAAATATAATGAGTTAAAATTAATCAGCATACAATTCAATAATGACTCATTCGCCAAACTTTTTGGGACCATAATTTTTTGACACAGCGAACAAATGGCGTTTACGTTTTAATAATACGTAGTAGACAAGCGGTGGCACCTGTTTTTAATTACAAATACAGCGGGACCTATGCCGGCCGCAGGATTATCCGGCTCGAATTGAATTAACTCAGCATTCGACGTCAAATTTGTATAGGCCAGATAAGCAACAAAATAAATGGCTCTTTTTTATAACGAATCTGTAAAGTCCTGTTTTTTTGCGGTTTAAGGCAGGTTGTTTGTATGTTTGGTGGTGAAGACATAGATTAAAATCATGAAAGTGTAATAATAGGTTTTTCAATTTCGTTTTTTTTTTTGATAACACTAACAATACAGAATTGATATCTAAAAGCTAAGGCTACACAATGTTTGCCAGGTCAGGGACTAGGTACTGTAGTACAAATTTAGCATAATCTTTCATCTTTATTCCTTATATACATAAATGACATTACAGAAATAACCAAACACAAATGCATCCTCTTTGCTGATGACATATCTATTGTAGTAGCAACTGATAAAAAACAAAATACCATTACAGATCATGAGCGTGAAATTAATAATACTATCAATAAATTAATACATTGGCTTGACGTTAACCGTTTAAAAATAAACCTAAACAAATCCGTCTATATCCAATTCAATAATACAAAAAATAATAAAAATAACATTAAACTTAATATAAATAAACTCAATGAGGTAACGCATACAAAGTTCTTAGGTATAATAATAGATAAAGATACTAATTGGAAATTACATGTAGATAATATTAGCACTAAAATTAATAAATTCGTATACGCACTCAAGCAAGTTAAAAATGTTACCAATATGAAGACTGCCTTTATATCATATCACGCCTATGTTGAATCGATATTACGATACAGTGTTATAATGTGGGGCAATAGCACCGATATGACCAGAGCATTCATTGCTCAAAAAAAGTGCATACGATCAATTTGTGGACTAAAACCCGACGAATCATGTCGACCACTGTTTAAAAGACTTGGCTTGTTACCGCTCCCGTGTATTTACATTTACGAAATATGCGTATTCGTAGTTAAGCATATACAGCTGTTTAAAACTGCAAATGAAATATGTCCACGCAACAGACGAGATCCTTTTCGATTAGCACAGAGTGATCTACCAAGACTGACCAAATATAATAAAAATTGTCTTGCAACATGTGTGCGGATATATAACAAGATGCCAAGTAAATTCAAAGTATTAAATATAAGATTATTAAAGATTGCATTATATAAATGGTTAAGTGATTGTATTTTTTATAGTTTAAAAGAATTTATGGATTATAAATGTTAATGTATAAATAGTTTAGTTTCGTTAAAATTTTTTAGTTAAAATTTGCGTGCTATGTTCATCTTAGCTAAACATGCTTGTACCTACTATATACCTATTTAACACCTTTGTATACCATGTTTAATGCAAATAAACGATTTATTATTATTATTTGTATCTCTTTTCATTCATGGGCTAACTTCATGAGAAGAGACCCGGTCCTTTTTAAAGGCGTGAACGGGGACACAGGTCCAACGCACAGAGGCCTTCTTGAGAACTTTAATATACAATGTGATGGGGCATCTACTAGGGATAATTCACCTCCGCTCTATGGGAGAACAGAGATGAAAAATCCAAAGTAGATGCAAAACTATTGCAATATGTAAGTAAAACTAAATAGGCTATTATTATTATTATTACTATCGATTTTTGCTAATTTGATACTGCCACCTTTATAGAGCTCTATAAAATTCAAGGACTTTTACAGGAGTTAACCGTCTACACAACCTTATCCCAACTATTGTGTTGGGGTCGGCTTTCAGTCTAACTGGATGCAGCTACGAACCAATAGTAAAAAAGACCATATTCTAAAGTATAAGTTTACCTAATAAATGTTTAATCAATCAACTATTGAATAATCTATATCTATACTAATATAGAAAGCTGAAGAGTTTGTTTGTTTGTTTGAACGCGCTAATCTCAGGAACTACTGGTCCAAATTGAAAAAATATTTTTGTGTTGAATAGACCAAATAAACCATATAAACCATCACACTGCGACTAATGGGAGCGAATATAGAATGGAAAATGTGAAAAAAACAGGGCAGGTATAAATCATAACTTATATCTTCTACCCACGGGGACGAAGTCGCGGGCAACAGCTAGTATAAAACAATAAAAAACCAAAAGCCATAGACTACAGTAAAATAGAAAATCACGTAATAAATACGAAAAATAATCCTGACAGAAAATAAAATCTCATATTATGTGGAATCGTAAAAACAAAATGGCTGGAATTTTATGACGTATTGTGTGGACGTAAATTCTGGCACCTGGTTATGAGTAACAGCCTGTCAACGTTTTACAATGTTCCAGGGAATTAAATTACCTGGGGGCAGGCTTTGACCGGTCTAAACATAGACCACGTATGTACTTTGATTTGTATGGTTTATGTTTTTTAGGCTTGCGTCATATCAAGTATCAAGGTATGAATACAGTATAACCTTACTATCTCTACAAAAAAATGATAATATTTTTTTTGTTATGGACGTTATAGTATTTATCTTTAAAAATTTGTTAAAATTTCTATTGTTATTTCTAAGAAACTGAAAATTTCTAAAGTAAATTACACTATTTTGTAATGTTTGCTATGGATATAAATTGATTTTGGAGTTTTATATTAACTGAATGTTGAAAATGTATGTTTTTAATTAAATTTAAAATCGACGGGTTAAATAACAATAAGCAACGATGATCAAAATTACAGCAACATTGTAAAAGGGGGGCTATGTAGGTATGTGGTTATTTAATCAAAATAATGAAAAAAAAAACTACATTATAAATAATTATTTTACAGTCACACCAAACCGTTAAATTCACATTATTTCTTTTTTAAGGTCATACTTCTGTTAAACCTTTTTAGTAGTACTAATTCGAGTTATTAATATCTCGAATAACCGAAGATCGATAATTTTATAACTCGCTTATAAATAGCGATGAATTCCCCAGTATTTATAGAAAGTAAAGGGTAGACTACTAATTATACGCATGGCTGGGCAAAGACGTGTGGACGATGATCAGAAATAAACTAATAAAGTATAGGAGGTAGTTTGAAAAAGACAGGAGTCTCTACCCACGATAAATACGGTATAATTAGCACGAGCTACAAAAATAGTTTCATTAGACAACTTAATGTTTATTACCGTAGCTTGTTGATATGCACAGTTACAAAAGAGCTATGCTACAAATAAGCTACAGCTACACCGCTACGCCTACTTAACGAAAAATTTCGTAGCATTTTCGTAGCACACATGTTACTTTAAGGAGGCATAATTAGTACCTTTGTATTCATTGTCATTACTAATTTCGAATCTGTTTATCGTTTCAAAAGTCACAAGCATGACGTAAGTACAGCAGTTACGTTGGCTACGTCGTATATCACTCGTGTAATCCTATTTTCGCATGCGTACAAATCCGTAAACCTCATTTTAAGGTGTATTCAGTTAGCGTTAAATCAGTGAGAGCGTGTAATAAATTACACAGCATTTTCATATCCATTTGAACATTTGATTAATTGTTTTTATTCTATTTTGTATCTTGAATAGATTGTTTGTCATTTATTAGGAGTTTAGCGGTCAAACTCTTTTTTTTTCCTTAGTTACATTTCAAACATTTTAGTTTTTCAATTAAATAGCTCTTTAATTATCCAAATTCCTCCCATCTTTATTTTATTCAAGCGATAAGTAGGCTACTAATCATTTTAACTTCTTCACTAATATAAGGAACCTATTTCCATTTACACTAATGCTTTCCAATATTTCTAGATCCATTAGCGTCAATACTACAATAATACTCTACTATAATCCATTGGTGTCAGAATAAAAATAATACGGTTGATAGACATCAATATAAAATAACAGCTCTATATGATTGAAATCTATAATAACAGGCCCAGATGGAACACTACAATAGATAGACAATATTTCCACTGAAAGCAATTTACAATTCCACAAACATGAAATAAAACTTCGAAAAAATATTTACGTGAAATGGAGGCACAAAAATTAATAACAAAGTCATATTTTAAGCCTCGGACTACGATACTAGATACAACAATTGGTTTTCAATATCACGTCAATGGTGTTTTCAGTTATCTATTTTATTTAAAACCTTTTTTATAATGTAGCATAGACAAAAACCAAACTAATCACCAAAATAATATGAAATAAATAATAAAAATAAAAGTACAAAATTCATCTAATTCAATGGACTTAAAGTTATAAAAGATACAAATCAATCAAAGATTTTGAAAGTCTTGGAAACTAATTTATTCAGAGAACTTCAAGAAATCGCGGAATGACAGCAATTTGAAACATGGGAATCGTAAATAGTAAGGATTTCATATTTAGGAGAAAAGTGGATGAAGCAACAAGCAATTCCAGAAGGATCAATGATGGGTATGTGTATCAGGCTAACTTATTGCCTATGCATATCAGAATTATCAGAAAATTACATATTAAAACAGTTGCTGGAATTTAGACCTGCAACTATGTGCATAATAATTCAATCTTTGAAACCCTAGTTCACATAAATACTTATACCTTTGTTTAGTCCCAGCTACCGCATTAGGTTAAGTAACCTGTAATGGTAGATTAGTGTGATAATTAAATAAATAAAATATTCATTTCTGCATGAATTATTCAATTTTCATATACACATTTTTTTCAAACTATGTTGAACTTAAAATTAAATATTTTGTAATATGGTTGTTCTACTGTAACATACTTGTATGTTCTACAGTCTGAAATACTTATCGAATAAAATTATGGTTTTCTTTCTTATTTATAACAAGTGAAACACCTTAACTTACCTAAGTTAATTTCAGTAATACCTACTTTTGCTTTCGGCAAACTAATAAACATGTTTCTCATAAATCTATACCAGCATTTCAAGTCCCATTTACTGTCATTCAAAAAGCAAGTCAAAATAAGCATATTTTTCAACACTCGTAATAACTTTTAGGACACAATACTGTCAGCTTTACTTCCAAACTGTTCAAGACTTTGAGATTGCTGCGATAGCGTCATAACGCAAAATCCATATCGAAGCATGACTTACTGCCAAACTACTTATTTACAGCGACTCGTAAAACAACTTTATGCTATAAATTCAGGAAAAGCGTGCCGTAACCCGTTGAGCCATCAATACAGTTATATGAATAAATGGAACCGCAAAAAACTGGCTGGAACGACAGTATCGCATGCAAAAAAATATATTAATTACCCCAAAAATACTCAGTATTACGCAATCATATGACCCAAATAACAGAGCACCTGCAGAACAAAGAATATGAACGTTTTATAAAAACGTTGTCTAACTCTATTCTGCAACAGGTTCGGAACAGATTCAAGTCTCGTTAGTTCAAACGGACAGTTTTTATTTTTCCGTTTGCTACGGAATTCGAAAATATTTTTTAAAATGGCATTACGGTTTATGTGGTCTCTGCCACTGCGAGCCAAATCTCAAGTGAACGTATTTTTTTATAAAAATGCTCTCAAAAATCTTTATCGCTATTGATGTTCGGATCTAAAAAAGGACGTCGTTCTTCAAGCCCTTTCTTATCGAAGCACGTTCTCAAAAATGACAACGCGGTGATAATAATAAATCTTAATTAATGTTACTTTGTGTAGCACAACTTGAGCCTCACCTCAGCGCTCTAATCTCAGAGATTATTGCAGAACGACTTATACCGCACTTATTCATTGTTTACATCGTATCTCCTTTCCGCTACATAATTAAAAATATGGGCTCATCGCTTCCGAAGTAAGCAGAGCTTAACAGATTACATATGGTGATGTTGATACCTCACCATATATAATCTCTTAAGCCGAGTGAAGTGCATTACGTAATTAAACAATATGAATGCGGGTGAAAACCGCCATGTCGTACGTATCATCGTAATATGTTGTGTACATATTTTACATGTTCGATCATATCACACGAAGCTGCAAATTACGGTTACATGTTGTTCGAAATTCCAAAAATGTACTCGGAAAAAGTTGTCAATGATAATATACTTAATTAATTGAGATCCAGTTATTGAGTTTATTAAAAATAGTCAATTGAGCTTTATTTATTTATTATTATTTGTAATTATTAAATACAGGAAATATAAAACTTATGTTAGTACATTGGTCCACAAAACTGTTTTGAACAGTTTGACTGTGGACTCCGGTTGAGTCTCATATAGTAACGCAAAAATGCTAGTACAATATAATCTTAGTAATCAGGTTTGTATGTATAGGTATTTATGTATTTACATTATCTATATTTATATATAGGTATTATTATTTGTATCTCTTTATAGTCACGGGATCACTTCATGTGAAGAGACCCGGTCCTTTTTAAAGGCTTGCACGGGGACACAGGTCCAACATGTAGAAGCCTTGTTGAGAATTTTAATCTAATATGTGATGGGGTATCTACTAGGGATCATTCATCTCCGCTCTATGGGAGAACGGACATGAAGAATCCAAAGTAGATACAAAACTATTGCAAGAATGTGTGTATGAACAATTAGGCTATTATATTATGATAAGTTATGTGGACCAGTTAGTTGGATTTTCCAGAATACTATGACACCTGCCTCTCTACACATGGTAATGTAAGTATTATTATTATTATTATTTATTTCCATTAAATATGTTATAATAACCGTACATAGGTACGTACTCATAATTTTATAGTTTGTTAGTTAGCCGCAGAATCCAAACGATGACTAGCATCCTCTCACAAGCCTCAATTATTTTACAAGGAGTTTGCATCCATTTTCAAAAACTAACAACTCTGTTCTTAATTACAACTCGACATAAAAACAAACGACAGTGCATAGAGAACGCTGATATTTTTGCACACGACAAACGAGATTTCGTTTTTATAGCTTTGTTGTAACAGTGTATGAGATTTTTTTGTGACAATAAAGGCCTGTAACGATTAAAAATTAAACGGAATTTGATGTCTCAGAATTTTGTAACAACAACAATTAAATAATTTCAATTACCCAAGGATTTCACCCACACAATATTCCAACATTTACGTAAATAAGTTTTCCAGAAATTAATTTCGTTAAATAAACAAAAACATTCACATTCAACTTAATAAAAGCAAAAACGAATGGAACATTATCCAATACCAGGAATCGTTAACGTGTGCTCGCTAATGTTAGCAGGCATTAAGTATTTCGACCTAGTTTAAGCGTCTACTTTGTAGTGAAACATCTTTTACAAGTCGATACTTAACACGTATCCATTGAAAGTAATTTAGAGTTAGCAACAAAGTCTCGAACTTCAGGCAGATACAGGTGCAAAACTTAGTGTTCCCAATCAAACATCAATCCGACGTTACGAACACGTCCATCCTCGTTACCGGAGGAAAAACTTTTTAATTAACCACTCTATTTGCTTGCTAACTGTGTTGTGGAATTCCTAATGTAACCAATTAATTGGCGTAATGCGTAAAGTGGAATCGAGAGGACCGAATGTCGATAACGAAATGTACAAATATATCGGTTTTGTTTGTTCCCCAGGTAAACACGCGTACCGCTCACTTGTACGTCTCCGAACATGACTAGGGACTCAGATCGCTTCACTGAACTTGATTCAATTGAAGACATCACTGAAGACATTGTTCGCATAAAACACTTTCCCTACGTGTTTAATATGTGTTACGTTTTTATATTTACGAGTTTTTTCGTTAAATGACATTTTTTCATTCATGGTGGTGAAAAGTGGGCTCTTAAAGCGCCGTATAAAAGCCGACACGTTTTTACGGCGAATGGGGATGGGGTATTTATTAAAACTCGCGTCCGACATTCCTGCTCAAATATTGTAACAACGTGTGTTCTGAATTAGCCGGGCATTGTGTCGAGTTCATAATAACTTTCTGAATCTCGTGTTGACGGCACGGGGGCACGGCACGCGTCGCCTGTGGCTTGCTAAACTGAAACAACACTCAAATTGTTGTTTAACTATGGATTAGTACATATTTCGTGAAATGAACATCTGGAGGTTTGTGGTCGAACAACCAAGCTATTGTTTCACTTATAATAGTAAAGTTCAAGCAGCACTTATATGTAAAGGCAAGGTTATTATTAATCTACTTCCAAATGAAATCTATACAAGATTTTTAAGAGATTCACCTGATAACTGAAAATATATGCATAGGAGTAAGAAACTTTAAGTACCTCGTGAAGAACTTGACGAAACTGACCTTAATAATTTAATAAGTTAAGATCTTAAAAATTATTTGTTTAGTAGGTATTTCTATTTTACGTGTATATAAAAAATCCTACAGAAGCAAATGTGATGAGTAGGTATACATTACACACAGAACGCCGACTCAGTTGGTGAATTTTATTCAGCAAATATTGCCCGAACGTGACTTCTGCAGTGCTCTCACACACATGCGCGCGAAATTATGTATGTGTTATATAATATTGTTCTTCTACGTTTTTTCCACGACACATCCAAAGCCGCGTTGGTTATAACAAACTTTTTTGGTCATACACCCATTGTATGGCCACAATACATAGTCGCACGTGTTTTTCTACAACACCTTTTTTCTAGGGTCTGTACAAAATAACGCTTTATTCATGAAGCCGGTGACCGATGCGGGATCGTTTTACGATCGTCGATTTGCAAGTGTCTAGTTCGATTCTCGATGCAAATTCTTCCGTTTTACTACCACACAATAAAACCGCTCGCTTTCATAATACATTTTCTTATAAGCCAGCCGCCTCTGCCAAGAAATTTATATTGGTTTTGCAATTGTTCTCAGATGACAGTACATCATCTTAACAATACTACAACTTTTTGTTTTTGAAAGTTGAAATCAACCGTTACATTTTTTTCCCCCTATCAATTACCTTATTTACCTTATAACAACATAAGTGTGTGTAATGTCACGGGAGACTATGATTATATTTCACAAATGATGAGGTATATGAGCATTCAAGTCCTGACCACATGTGGCGTCAGAAGGATAATGCACGCTACGAAAACGCAATTTAGGCGAACGCCGGCGGCCCCATGTAGGGCGCCATTCGTTCCCCACCAAGCCGAAGTAATAAAGTAGAAACTTTGTAATACTTATGCTCAGGTAAAATGCTGTTGAACTTTATTTTATAGAGCAAGTAGACAGTTTTCATAATTTATACCAAGATTTTTCAATAATTGCAGAATTATAAAATAATACTCTAAGCAAAAATAAAGAATTTGTAGACGCAATCGCATAGTACAGAAATGAAATACTGGTATGAAAAAGGTAGACAGAAATAGCTTGTATTTTATTCACGAGCCGCCAGTAAAGCTATCAGACATGTCCAAACTTCGCTGAGTGCAGCTTGCTTTATTTCCGTTTGACCTGTCCCGTTCGACGCTATTCCTAGAATACCACGACCCAGACATGTTCATTTCGCCGACAAGCCGAATGCAAGTCCTGACAGCGCCGCTGCAGCGACACGTCTCTGCACTACCGAATTTGAATATTTAATTGCGATTATTTTAGCGCGAGTCTGACTAATTAATAACGCAAATTGACAGCTCTAGTGTTGCTCGCACGTACTCTAATGGAAAAGGTTTATTCCTAGACATTTCCGTTCCGAAATGAATCAATTGAATTTTAAATTCGCCACATTTGCATATACGTTGGTGACCGGCTACTTTACGATTGCAGACCGGTTTCGTATTCTTTGTTTGGTGTTTTATTTTGTGCATTTCCGAGTGAGAAAGGTACGTGATACGACCCGGCCGCGTCCTTCCAGTCTCTTTTCATAAAATATTTTCAGCTTGACATTGTACAATTTCAATTGAATATCTCTTTGAGGTAACCTACTTTGTTTGTCAGAATGGCGTTTTGTGTTATCATTATTTTGTAGGTTAGCAAAAATGTATAATTTAAAATAATTTTTTTTTTTAGTCTTTTTGTAATAAAACGTGGGTTAGTAACGTTGCAGTGAATATGTTGGCCGAAAATTCGTTGTTGGATATGTCGCGAGAGACACATATACCGCGACCGAGCCAGCTCTAACTTAAACTTAACTTAGATGTAAAGCCTCCTGGGGAGCGCATTGAAAACCCAGGGTTGACATTACGTTGGGAAAACATATTCATTGCACGAGAAATGTTCTTATTGAATCATTTTGCCTTTACCTTTTATTCCCCGGTAGATGAATTTACGCGTAGATTTAAGTTTTTTATGTATACGGATTTTATTTTGTTTATTGACCACGTCAAATAATACGTTGATTTGGTTAATAAACTTTTATGGGTATAACATAATTTTGACAATTTTGATCGTAATTTTACTTCGAAAAACTTATGAGAACCTAAAATAAATACCAGTTAGGCACAAAATCTTCATTTACCAGCCGAAAATCCCAATCCAAATGCTTCTGTCTACCTTTATAGCATTTTACATAGCGTTCATTTTACAATCTCATTCGTACTCTGAAGAAAGTCTCAATTGCTCATTAAATTTTCACGGAACAGACGCACGAACGCATAAATATTTCATGATCAACTTTGAAGTATATCTTAAGGGCAGTCGTCTAAATGTCAAACAATCGTCTCAAGTTCCACGCGTTGTACCCGCCGCTTGTCACAGATAAAATCGACTACGCACTTCGCCTTCTCGAACGACAGCCAGATTAAACTTTCACGTTCCTTAACTTCAATATAATAGTAGATGGAAAATACACTACTATCACAAAAATAAAGATTTCACTCGTCAGTTAGGCGTTTTTGGGAAAGACGCCTTTGTCTAGCATTTTGATCTTCAGCCGGCGATATGTCCTCATTTTTATTTTCAACAGAACTAACTTTATTCCAACAATAGGTGGCTCGCCTTAACCTTATTTATTATACTGTACCATAGAAGGCTAAGGAGTTGTCTGATGTATTTTGAGAACTGTCAGAATTAAATAAATGTTAATTAAATTGGTAAGTACTTATTGATATTCACTTCTTTTGCTAGTAAATTCGTTTAAAAAAACTTATCTTTTCATAGAGATAATACACATTTTCAAGTAGGAACACCATACCCACCTACTGGATCAGGTGCTACAACAATCTTCCAATGCATTAATTAGAGCAATAATAATTAAAAGTCCACATTGGTAACTGGCGATACAGGCGAGCTCTAATATTCCGAGCACAGTTCATTCATCGGGAATCAGCGGTGCGCGAAAAAGAGCTGAATGTGTAGGTCCGGTCGAATAGGCACCGCGAATGAAAACCCTCTCAATTGAAATGTTTATTCAAACACAATGGGATATACGTATGTCGACTGAACTGTACATAAGAGAAAAAATCATGAATTTTGGAAATAGAGGCCGACGTTACCATCACCACAATACAATTGCAATGATCACGACGTATTTTTTTTTTACCAACCAGTAACAATTCACGATCGCGATCGTTATTTAAATTTTAAATTCGAATTACAAATTACTTGTCAACAGATAAAACGAAACTATTAAATTCAAATATTTAAACAGATAAAATTAATTACAACATGATTCGATTAATTTAATTAAAACAATATCCCTCAAAAAGCTAATAAGAGTCGGTTCGACTGACCAATTAGCGAGTGAA
The DNA here is from genome assembly GCF_003590095.1 of Trichoplusia ni. Lineage (NCBI taxonomy): Eukaryota > Metazoa > Arthropoda > Insecta > Lepidoptera > Noctuidae > Trichoplusia > Trichoplusia ni. The sequence continues at coordinate 1,911,785 of NC_039487.1, forward strand.
TTTAAATTAAGAACTCGGATGGCGTCGACCAATCGCCCGCGTAATTTGACAAGTCTTTAGATTTGGATCAAGAACTTCTTAATATTATTGAAGAGCAACTTTTTCCTTTTGTTATATTTTGTTAAAAACTCCACTTTTATGAGTTTATAAACGTCGCCATTAAATAAAGACTTCTTTTTTATTTGTTCCACACAAATACGGCGAAGTTGGCGTGTTTTCTTTGCCGTACTTTAAATATTGAAGCGACGTAAATATTTTACAGCCAAACTAGTTTTACTTTACAGGTTCGCTCGATGGCCGCTGTATATAATTTGAACACTTGACTGCTGTTTTCAGTTTTCGTTATAAACTTCAGAATTAAGTGGTATCTAGTAGTTTTATTTTTTTACATTTTTTTACTCTTGCTACGTGCATTTACGAAATGAAGTTCCTCAAAAAGTTGTAATAAGAATGCATAGTCTATGAATACTTATTGTGTTTAAAAATATAATTCAGTTGGAATATAGCATATTTTTCAGCTAACCACAATCTAGCCTATAAAATTTTACCTAAACATGGTCTAGAAGCGCGGTATCTTCCGAATATATTTTAATTAAAATGGCGCCTAAGATTTAAACGGCGGTGCGATCAACGCTTAAAATTAACCGCTCTAATTAAAACTACAAGTACTCTGGAAGCCTGCGATAGCGACGTGCTTAAACCTAGTTATAAATTACGTTAAGACATCATGCGATAACTTATGCAATTTTCGCGATCGGTTATAGATTTTATGAAATAATGTCGGTGTTCGGAAACCCAATGAAAGGGTCTTTCGTTTTTAATAACCCGTCATTAAAAATTTAATACAGAATGCTATTTTTCCTTGAAGCCCATGATTTTTTTAAGTTGCCTATTTGTAATTACTTTTTTTATAATAGGTTAAGGAAAGTCATTTGATCTTTGTCAAACTCAAAAACAGCTGAAGCTCAAGAAATGTAATGTTCTGTGCCAAACAGGAAACATAATGATTCGTTTGTTGGCTGACTCTTCAAAAAAGTTCTCTTAAAAGCCAATCACGGTATGACCCTTCAAAGCTAGAGAAAATCCCGAGTTGCGTTTAATTAATTCATTTAACTGTCAGAAAGCGATGGAATAAAAAAGTTGAATCACCGACACAACGGGCGTGCTAATGAAAAGTAAAGATAGAGTTGTTCAAAGGTTCCGTTCAATGGCATTCTCCCGTCAGCCGCCAGATGGCTCTTCTGTACACCTAATTTTCTCACTCACAGCTCACGACGTCTTCCCTAATTATCTAACTAGATGGTTTAATAAAAGTTTGATAAAAAAACGGCACTATTTTCCACAATGTCAACAACCTTAGTAAGTAACGAGTAATTGCTTGGCTTCAAAAAGCTCTCAGAAAAGACTTAAAGAAAAATCCAGGGAAATTAATTCAGTCTGATTTTGTAAGTTTTCAATATTTAAAAATCCCTTTCAATATATTGTTATCAAATTTTCCATGACATTCGTAAAAATCGTTGGAAATCTGAATAATCGAAGCAAAAAAATGAAATAACAGTTAATCTTAGTAAAAGGATTATCGTATGCCTCGTTACTAAAAAAATAAATATCTCTCAGTTATTTTGAAAAACAAAAATCATTTGTGTGAATAGCGAACATTTTTCATAAAAAATCCTTCATGCATTGTGTTCGTCAAAACTAAATTAAAAAGCAAAAGTTGGTAGTAGGTATAAATATACATATTGAATGAAAAGCATTCCTTAGTGTAATAATAATACAAAAAAGAGGGATGGATATACCAAGACAGGAAAAAGTTACAAGGAATGCCCCAAAGCAACGAATCATAAAACAGTTACAAAAACATGGTATTCATATGGTAAAGTGATGTACAGCCTTTATTTCAGTTATCAAATACATTGCATCTATCAGAGAACCTTTAAAAAGGTAAACTTTGATGATTTAAATCTATACTAAAATATAAAGCTGAAGAGTTTATTTGTTTGTTTGTTTGAACGCGCTAATCTCAGGAACTACTGGTCCAAATTGAAAAATTCCTTTTATGTTGAATAGACCATTCATCGAGGAAGGCTTTAGGCTATACACCATCATGCTGCGACGAATAGGAGCTAAGATACAATGCAAAATGTGAAAAAAACCGGGCAGGTATACCTAAATCATAACTTATTTCTTCTAACCACGGGGGCAACAGCTAGTCAATTATATTTATCGAAGTACTTAACGTAAACCTTAATTTACTTACATGTCCCTAAATCATATATTTAGACACTATCCTTATCCTTATCCTTATCCTTATCCTTATCCTTATCCTTATCCTTATCCTTATACATATTATAAAACAAAGTCCCCCGCCGCGTCTGTCTGTCTGTCTGTTCGCGATAAACTAGAAAAGTACTGAACGGATTTTTATGCGGTTTTCAACGATAGATAGAGCAATTCTTGAGGAAGGTTTTAGTGTATAATAAGTTTAGGTTTTGTGTAAACTGACGATATTACAGCGATATTAGTTAAACATGTCGAAAAAAATTAAGCCATTCGAGTGCTTTCATCGAGAACGCTGCCAAAACCTTTTGAGTTACAACAAAACAATGTATGGCGGGTTTGTACCTCTTTAATAGATCTACAAAAAAGTCCGCGGTGGTATACGTCTATCTTCCAAGGATAACCCACAATAACCATTTTTATGTGTTTTCTTAATACAGTAAAATTATTGGTTACTTACGAACCTCTTTTTAACAATACAGTATTAATCCTTATCCAAATAAATAAGTTAGATATATTATGCATGTAATATAGAACTAAATTGCCTTTTACACTACGCCAAAAATGTTAATAGGTAATGAGTTATCGTAATATTAAAATCTCCGCGCGAGAAATTAAAAATCGATGAAACGTAGCGAAGATATCGTTGGCATCTATATACTAATTGTACTATATATATACTAATTACTATGTATATACTATGTATATACTAATTGTTTGTTTGATTGTTTGTTTGAACGCGCTAATCTCAGAAACTACTGGTTCAAATTGAAAAAATATTTTTGTGTCGAATATACCATTAATCGAGGGAGGTTTTAGGCTATATGTATATCATCACGCTGCGACCAATAGGAGCGAAGAAAAAGTCATAACTTATATCTTCTAACCACGCAGACGAAGTCGCGGGCAACAGCTAGTGTAATATATAAGCTATACTGAAGACAACTATTAATTTGCAATCAATGCCTACAAACGTAAAATTGATACTGCAATCCACAAGGACAATTTCTCAGAATTAATATTCTAGTGTTCTATTAACACTGGACCAAATGTTTACGTCCACACGTTCTTGGTATACCAACAGTATTGGTTACACAGCTGCATATTGTTTGTCTGAATTTTGTCGATCAATTTAGCAACTAACGCCTGCTGACTGAATGTACTAAAATATGCTTCAGTGGTCGAATGCTAAACATACCTGAATGTGTAAGAAAAACCTTTGCATCTTTTAAATATCATAGTTTTCTTCCAAAGCTTTTAAACTTCACCAAAAAACCCACCCACCAAAAAACCCACAAGGGATTACCAACCTTAAAAATGAGTGAGGTCTCAATTCTGCCAGTATTTTCTTTGCAGTATAAAAGCCTTACTCCACCTAGATTACAAATCATTGAATGTCTATATTTATTCTATAAAAAAACACATATATTTGAATTGCTTTGCTATACAAACGAAAGGCTGACATTGCAGTCTACACTACACCATGAAATAAATAGTTCCTCATTCTTTGGCATACCCACGTCAAGTTTAGTAACCAAATTATAAGTTGTTGTAAAACACATTTCAGTACGATTAGGTACAACATCAATACAACATCAACTGTTGGCAATTCCAAAGTTATGTTGGCTCGTTTACAGTGAAGGAAAACAGTCCAATTTGCAACTTCACTGGAATTGTGTATAGCTCTGCTACATTGATATTGATTTTTAATTAGACTCCCAACTGATTACTACATCGCGTTTTTATTAATCCAAATCAAATGATCGACGTTTACTGAAATTATTTATCGTACCTCGTTTGTTTTCTATTACTTTTTTTATAATGCCATAAAAATATTATGGTAACTATATACGCCGCTTGATTAAATTGAAGGTTGTATTGCATGTTTATTACTTACAGACATATGGAGAAAGATATTCAATCCTACGAAATTGCCAAACGATCATGATGAATGGCACTTTATCTTTGCCTTACGGCATCTTATCTCACTAATCAAAGAGGTTTATTGAAAAACCAATCGTCCTTAAAATATGTTTAGCGGAAACTTTTTGAAGAACTCTCACTTAATGTTATGATTAAGACCATAAGTTTAAACATGTGTAGAATCAGCAGATGATTTTTTTAATATAATTTTATGGTCTAGAGATTATCCCAAGTTACGTTAGACGACAATATTTCGATCAGCACAACCCAAAGACCTATATGACCTACATAAAAAAGTGAATATACATATAGTCCAGCTTAGCATGGAAAAATAGAGTCGTCATTGGAATGACATCGGAACTCGATACGACGTGGGTTCAGCGTGGGTTCAGCGCGCTCCGCTACGCCTGTCATTACGACTGTGTACAGACAACAAACGGTAGAACCGATCGTCCGACAAATAGTGAGAACCCTGGCATGCAAGCGTCACGAAAAACAAGTTTGTTATACATTTCTTATCAGACGAAAACTATGAAATGTGTTAAGCAAGTAGTTTTAAAATTTGACGATTGTAATCGAGCAATCCCAATAAAATACGAGTGTTCCATCATTTAATCAAGTAGGTTTAACTTCTTTCATTGAGTAATGTATATCAAACGAACGATATGATAACCAAAAATAATTTATATTTGCACGACCAATGTAATCTAAAATCATAAAATGTATTTTAGGTAAAACCTATACTAAAGTAGACGTACCTTAATGAACAACTTATTGTATCAGCCGAAGTATACAAAAACGAATATTAAAAACCACAAAAAGAGAATTGAAACTGGCAAACCACAAAAAGAACAAATGTAAACAAAAACGAAATAGCTATTACCAAACATCCTTTTTGAAAATCGATTGGGAATTCCGCCCCTTGTATATCCCAACAGGAAAATTCCATTTTCGAAATACAAAACTGAGAACAGACGACACAAACCTAAATACCTTGTAAGTAAACGAGGCGCAATAAGTAAATAGCATTTTCTGCTTTGAGGAAATTTCAAAACAAACGGGCTATGAAAAACTCCAAACAACTTTTAACGGATTGCCGTTCCACTGACGAAGTGAAATTATTATTTAGTGGCCTATCGATTCCAATGAGCCTTGCTGCCTTACTACTTTCCCTTTGCTTCGTTTGCCTTTTAGTTTTTTGAAGCTTTATTTTCACAGTAGATTTGTTTTTATGTACGGTGACTGGTTACTCGATTATATATCATTCGTGTGGAGCGGAATAAAGTAAACGTAGACAAAATTCAAAATAACACAAAAACATTTTTACTATTTTCTTTCTACATTTAGGCAATTACAATTTTTCCAAAAAATTATTACAGCGCCATGTAGTCTTAAACTCAGCAAAGCAGAAGAAGCTAACAAGTTATTTGACACAGTTCTTTATCTAGACCAGTTTACTACAGACAACCTTGTTTCTGAATTAATATGTATCAGGAATATCGTTCCGTTTTAACCTTTGTGTAAGAAACCGTAAAATACTACTATTTTAGTTTCGTTTCTAAAACGGCTACTTTTTACCCTTTACTCACGACTTTTTTTTTATTTAGCTCTATCATCAAACAACGCAATGAATTTTACATCACAATTGTCTCATTGGCGCTGCAACTAATCCTCACGCTAATAGGATCGTCTAGCGCGTCAGTCAATAACTAATGCCAGCACGAGCACACGATAGCGTTCAATCGTCTGCTATTCTTGATATTCCTGTAAAAAGTAGGTACTAGTATATGTATGTATATGCTAATCTATGACATTCACCGACAAAGCAGAAAAAAAATAGCTGCAGAAGAAAATACACTTCAACTGTAGACAGGAACGATACTTAGCTAAACGTCAGTGCAAGACCGTGCAAACTGCCATAACAAAGTCGTAGGTTTAAATCCTGGCGCATTTCAATGTCTTTTCGTATTCATATACACAGCTTATTATTAAGTACTTGTCACTTGCTGAAAACGGTGAACGAATACAGCGTTCAGAAACTGGGAAAACGGAGAATATCAAAGCTTACTTTCAACTAGTGCTATTGTTACTTAGCCACGAGTCCTCTGTACATTAACCATACGAAAAGAAGTAAAAGCTAAGTCTAAAACGTTTGTCGCTACACTATAAGATAGCAGAACAATTTAAGGTCAGCATTTTGCTAAGCGTCGTTGGTACGTATATGTATGTGCGACAGTCAAGTTTACTCAAAAATCTCAAATGTCTATTTATTTTCTGAATTCAACTTAAAAATGAGAGAGTCGGCATCACATCTAGCCACAACTATTGGCTTGTAGCGCTTGCAAATCGCCTTTAAATACCTATATCTGAATTACTATTAAATTCTTATGAAATTTATGAACGCAAACTAAATTGTATCTTAATCGTAGCTTAATAAAATATAGTTTCAAGTTAGAACATTTATTTAATGAACAGATAATAGTTATATCTTTAAGGGTATTTAATTAGATTCCCGAGCTACCGTAACTGTAGCGAGTTCAATTTAAAAGCAAAATTAACATTTTTATCTTTATTCCTGGGATCTTGATTCACTGAGATACATTCGCGAATAATCTGCGTAATTAAAAGAAAAAATAATCCTAGGCTGGATAAAGTTGTGAAGATTAGAGTAGTTATAATACGTAATTTACTGGATCATATTAGTGATGATGCGGTCCGTGATGATGCGGTCCATGATGATGCGTTCCGTGATGATACGGTCCATGATGAGGCAGTCCATGATGTGGTGGTCCGTGATGAGGCGCTGCATGGTGAAGCGGTCCATGGTGAGGTGGTCCGTGATGTGGCAGTCCGTGATGATGCGGTCCATGGTGAGGCAGTCCATGGTGATGTGGTCCATGATGATGTGGTCCGTGATGAGCCGGACCGTGATGAGGGGTATGGTGTGGTGGCAGCGGCGGAGACATTTCTGAAAATAAATAACGCTTCATTAACAAAGTTGCGAACTGTAGCAGCTATTGATATTTCAAACAAAAAAGACGATATCATAATTATTTTTAACTTGACAACCAACAAACAGTCGAACTTCGATGCGTCTATAAAAAAAAAGGTCTCAGTTGGGTCCGAATCAAGTCGGACTTTCTCGATAAATATGCACAAGTAAAACATCATTAAAGTCAATGAATAATTATAAATCCACCAATACAATTCACGAAATTTTAATACTGAACAATAAAACATATTAGTTTTAAGTATTCTGAATAATCGATAAAAAAATTAAAAAATTTAATAAAAAAAATGGAATTAGTTATAATATTTTGAATTTGTTCTCTTCCTCACATCCTCCTACATACTATAAATCAAAATTTAAACCATACATAAGTATTCACTAGAACCACAAAAAAAGAAGAGACGAAGAATGAAACTTTAAATACGAAGCAATGAGCAAACTAATAATAAACACACAAATTAATACAAAATTAAACTCACGTGCAAGTCGAGTGTTCTATGCTGAATCTATGTTGGGTTTTGAACAAGCATAATATACACTAATTAATTAGTTTGTTATCAATCCTTATCCTTATCCTTATCCTTATCCTTACATATTATAAAACAAAGTCCCTCGCCGCGTCTGTCTGTCTGTCTGTTCGCGATAAACTAGAAAAGTACTGAACGGATTTTTATGCGGTTTTCAACGATAGATAGAGCAATTCTTGAGGAAGGTTTTAGTGTATAATAAGTTTAGGTTTTGTGTAAACTGACGATATTACAGCGATATTAGTTAAACATGTCGGAAAAAATTAAGCCATTCGAGAGCTTTCATCGAGAACGCTGCCAAAACCTTTTGAGTTACAACAAAACAATGTATGGCGGGTTTGTACCTCTTTAATAGATCTACAAAAAAGTCCGCGGTGGTATATGTCTATCTTCCAAGGATAACCCACAATAACCATTTTTATGTGTTTTCTTAATACAGTAAAATTATTGGTTACTTACGAACCTCTTTTTAACAATACAGTATTAATCCTTATCCAAATAAATAAGTTAGATATATTATGCATGTAATATAGAACAAAATTGCCTTTTACGCTACGCCAAAAATGTTAATAGGTAATGAGTTATCGTAATATTAAAATCTCCGCGCGAGAAATTAAAAATCGATGAAACGTAGCGAAGATATCGTTGGCATCTATATACTAATTGTACTATATATATACTAATTACTATGTATATACTATGTATGTACTAATTGTTTGTTTGATTGTTTGTTTGAACGCGCTAATCTCAGAAACTACTGGTTCAAATTGAAAAAATATTTTTGTGTTGAATATACCATTAATCGAGGGAGGTTTTAGGCTTTATGTATATCATCACGCTGCGACCAATAGGAGCGAAGAAAAAGTCATAACTTATATCTTCTAACCACGCAGACGAAGTCGCGGGCAACAGCTATCCTTATCCTTACATATTATAAAACAAAGTCCCTCGCCGCGTCTGTCTGTCTGTCTGTCTGTCTGTCTGTTCGCGATAAACTAGAAAAGTACTGAACGGATTTTTATGCGGTTTTCAACGATAGATAGAGCAATTCTTGAGGAAGGTTTTAGTGTATAATAAGTTTAGGTTTTGTGTAAACTGACGATATTACAGCGATATTAGTTAAACATGTCGGAAAAAATTAAGCCATTCGAGAGCTTTCATCGAGAACGCTGCCAAAACCTTTTGAGTTACAACAAAACAATGTATGGCGGGTTTGTACCTCTTTAATAGATCTACAAAAAAGTCCGCGGTGGTATATGTCTATCTTCCAAGGATAACCCACAATAACTATTTTTATGTGTTTTCTTAATACAGTAAAATTATGGGTTATTTACGAACCTCTTTTTAACAATACAGTATTAATCCTTATCCAAATAAATAAGTTAGATATATTATGCATGTAATGTAGAACAAAATTGCCTTTTACACTACGCCAAAAATGTTAATAGGTAATGAGTTATCGTAATATTAAAATCTCCGCGCGAGAAATTAAAAATCGATGAAACGTAGCGAAGATATCGTTGGCATCTATATACTAATTGTACTATATATATACTAATTACTATGTATATACTATGTATGTACTATGTATATACTAATTGTTTGTTTGATTGTTTGTTTGAACGCGCTAATCTCAGAAACTACTGGTTCAAATTGAAAAAATATTTTTGTGTTGAATATACCATTAATCGAGGGAGGTTTTAGGCTTTATGTATATCATCACGCTGCGACCAATAGGAGCGAAGAAAAAGTCATAACTTATATCTTCTAACCACGCAGACGAAGTCGCGGGCAACAGCTATCCTTATCCTTATCCTTACATACATATTATAAAACAAAGTCCCCCGCCGCGTCTGTCTGTCTGTCTGTTCGCGATAAACTAGAAAAGTACTGAACGGATTTTTATGCGGTTTTCAACGATAGATAGAGCAATTCTTGAGGAAGGTTTTAGTGTATAATAAGTTTAGGTTTTGTGTAAACTGACGATATTACAGCGATATTAGTTAAACATGTCGGAAAAAATTAAGCCATTCGAGAGCTTTCATCGAGAACGCTGCCAAAACCTTTTGAGTTACAACAAAACAATGTATGGCGGGTTTGTACCTCTTTAATAGATCTACAAAAAAGTCCGCGGTGGTATATGTCTATCTTCCAAGGATAACCCACAATAACCATTTTTATGTGTTTTCTTAATACAGTAAAATTATTGGTTACTTACGAACCTCTTTTTAACAATACAGTATTAATCCTTATCCAAATAAATAAGTTAGATATATTATGCATGTAATGTAGAACAAAATTGCCTTTTACACTACGCCAAAAATGTTAATAGGTAATGAGTTATCGTAATATTAAAATCTCCGCGCGAGAAATTAAAAATCGATGAAACGTAGCGAAGATATCGTTGGCATCTATATACTAATTGTACTATATATATACTAATTACTATGTATATACTATGTATGTACTATGTATATACTAATTGTTTGTTTGATTGTTTGTTTGAACGCGCTAATCTCAGAAACTACTGGTTCAAATTGAAAAAATATTTTTGTGTTGAATATACCATTAATCGAGGGAGGTTTTAGGCTTTATGTATATCATCACGCTGCGACCAATAGGAGCGAAGAAAAAGTCATAACTTATATCTTCTAACCACGCAGACGAAGTCGCGGGCAACAGCTATCCTTATCCTTATCCTTATCCTTACATATACATATTATAAAACAAAGTCCCTCGCCGCGTCTGTCTGTCTGTCTGTTCGCGATAAACTAGAAAAGTACTGAACGGATTTTTATGCGGTTTTCAACGATAGATAGAGCAATTCTTGAGGAAGGTTTTAGTGTATAATAAGTTTAGGTTTTGTGTAAACTGACGATATTACAGCGATATTAGTTAAACATGTCGGAAAAAATTAAGCCATTCGAGAGCTTTCATCGAGAACGCTGCCAAAACCTTTCGAGTTACAACAAAACAATGTATGGCGGGTTTGTACCTCTTTAATAGATCTACAAAAAAGTCCGCGGTGGTATATGTCTATCTTCCAAGGATAACCCACAATAACTATTTTTATGTGTTTTCTTAATACAGTAAAATTATGGGTTATTTACGAACCTCTTTTTAACAATACAGTATTAATCCTTATCCAAATAAATAAGTTAGATATATTATGCATGTAATGTAGAACAAAATTGCCTTTTACACTACGCCAAAAATGTTAATAGGTAATGAGTTATCGTAATATTAAAATCTCCGCGCGAGAAATTAAAAATCGATGAAACGTAGCGAAGATATCGTTGGCATCTATATACTAATTGTACTATATATATACTAATTACTATGTATATACTATGTATGTACTATGTATATACTAATTGTTTGTTTGATTGTTTGTTTGAACGCGCTAATCTCAGAAACTACTGGTTCAAATTGAAAAAATATTTTTGTGTTGAATATACCATTAATCGAGGGAGGTTTTAGGCTTTATGTATATCATCACGCTGCGACCAATAGGAGCGAAGAAAAAGTCATAACTTATATCTTCTAACCACGCAGACGAAGTCGCGGGCAACAGCTAGTATATATACTAATTACTATGTATATACTATGTATGTACTATGTATATACTAATTGTTTGTTTGATTGTTTGTTTGAACGCGCTAATCTCAGAAACTACTGGTTCAAATTGAAAAAATATTTTTGTGTTGAATATACCATTAATCGAGGGAGGTTTTAGGCTTTATGTATATCATCACGCTGCGACCAATAGGAGCGAAGAAAAAGTCATAACTTATATCTTCTAACCACGCAGACGAAGTCGCGGGCAACAGCTATCCTTATCCTTATCCTTATCCTTACATATTATAAAACAAAGTCCCTCGCCGCGTCTGTCTGTCTGTCTGTTCGCGATAAACTAGAAAAGTACTGAACGGATTTTTATGCGGTTTTCAACGATAGATAGAGCAATTCTTGAGGAAGGTTTTAGTGTATAATAAGTTTAGGTTTTGTGTAAACTGACGATATTACAGCGATATTAGTTAAACATGTCGGAAAAAATTAAGCCATTCGAGAGCTTTCATCGAGAACGCTGCCAAAACCTTTCGAGTTACAACAAAACAATGTATGGCGGGTTTGTACCTCTTTAATAGATCTACAAAAAAGTCCGCGGTGGTATATGTCTATCTTCCAAGGATAACCCACAATAACTATTTTTATGTGTTTTCTTAATACAGTAAAATTATGGGTTATTTACGAACCTCTTTTTAACAATACAGTATTAATCCTTATCCAAATAAATAAGTTAGATATATTATGCATGTAATGTAGAACAAAATTGCCTTTTACACTACGCCAAAAATGTTAATAGGTAATGAGTTATCGTAATATTAAAATCTCCGCGCGAGAAATTAAAAATCGATGAAACGTAGCGAAGATATCGTTGGCATCTATATACTAATTGTACTATATATATACTAATTACTATGTATATACTATGTATGTACTATGTATATACTAATTGTTTGTTTGATTGTTTGTTTGAACGCGCTAATCTCAGAAACTACTGGTTCAAATTGAAAAAATATTTTTGTGTTGAATATACCATTAATCGAGGGAGGTTTTAGGCTTTATGTATATCATCACGCTGCGACCAATAGGAGCGAAGAAAAAGTCATAACTTATATCTTCTAACCACGCAGACGAAGTCGCGGGCAACAGCTATCCTTATCCTTATCCTTACATATTATAAAACAAAGTCCCCCGCCGCGTCTGTCTGTCTGTCTGTTCGCGATAAACTAGAAAAGTACTGAACGGATTTTTATGCGGTTTTCAACGATAGATAGAGCAATTCTTGAGGAAGGTTTTAGTGTATAATAAGTTTAGGTTTTGTGTAAACTGACGATATTACAGCGATATTAGTTAAACATGTCGGAAAAAATTAAGCCATTCGAGAGCTTTCATCGAGAACGCTGCCAAAACCTTTTGAGTTACAACAAAACAATGTATGGCGGGTTTGTACCTCTTTAATAGATCTACAAAAAAGTCCGCGGTGGTATATGTCTATCTTCCAAGGATAACCCACAATAACCATTTTTATGTGTTTTCTTAATACAGTAAAATTATTGGTTACTTACGAACCTCTTTTTAACAATACAGTATTAATCCTTATCCAAATAAATAAGTTAGATATTTTATGCATGTAATATAGAACAAATTGCCTTTTACACTACGCCAAAAATGTTAATAGGTAATGAGTTATCGTAATATTAAAATCTCCGCGCGAGAAATTAAAAATCGATGAAACGTAGCGAAGATATCGTTGGCATCTATATACTAATTGTACTATATATATACTAATTACTATGTATATACTATGTATGTACTATGTATATACTAATTGTTTGTTTGATTGTTTGTTTGAACGCGCTAATCTCAGAAACTACTGGTTCAAATTGAAAAAATATTTTTGTGTTGAATATACCATTAATCGAGGGAGGTTTTAGGCTTTATGTATATCATCACGCTGCGACCAATAGGAGCGAAGAAAAAGTCATAACTTATATCTTCTAACCACGCAGACGAAGTCGCGGGCAACAGCTAGTCAAGTATAAAGATAAAACAAGTGAAGTATTAAAGACCTGTTCAGGTAATCGCTTCATTTAGTATTCTAAATATGTCTGTATAAATTTAGACTAGCATTTAAAATGATGAAATTGTTACTTGCATGACAAAGTAACTATTGATAGGCAAGACCTATTTAATAACTTTCTCTACATCACACTAAAGTTAACAACTATAAAAGAAAGAGCGGCTACCCTCTAAACACATCAAAAAAATAGGGTGTTAAGAGTTTGACATATTTGTTTGTCTGTGCCCGCGGGATTGTACCTCTCGACCGGATGAACCAAATTTGATTTTTTGTTTCTTTTTTTTATATTTAGAAGACTTATCCAGCTTTGATGAAAATTCGTCCTACATGGAATCGTCCAAGATCACAATATGGGTAATCGTAAATATTTTTGTCTTTTTTCACAATTATCATTGATTTATTGATTGATTGTCTTTACCATATGATGAGAAACCGTTCTATTCATATTGATTACAGACTTAAATCATGACTCATGGCTTAAAACAAACGTATATGAAGGTATTAATTTGTCTACAACAACACTAGATAAACAAAATGACGCACCGATTACAGAACTCAGGATGTCTACCGCTAAATGTTAAAGCAACCATATGGCAGGTGTGGGAGAGAGATAACGCTCTACGCCGTGTATTGTACTGTCACGCTTTTACTATCATAATAAAATTACTTTGAAACGCTCTCAGGTTCATACTTACTTGAGTTAGAATCTTACCATTCATCGCAATAAACATAATACTACAAGATTCAAATTTGATTTTGTTTCTATTGAAAGGACATAATCATTTGTTTTTGTAAAGAAAACGAAGGTATATATTTCAAATTCCAAAACGAAGGCATACATACGTCTTATATCTGCAATTTACCATATAATAAGTTTTATCATAAAACGGACATTTTAGAATACTACAAATTAAGTAGGTAAACGAATATCGTCAATAAATCAGCAAAACAACTGAAAAAGAAAGTATATGATTATAATATAGGTACCTCCTCTTAATCTATCCATTCATAGCAAAAGTATAATAAGCCGACGAAAACACTACAGAGGAATCCCGCCAGAAGTACGTATTGTTGATTGAATGGAGGTTCAAACAAGTAAGGCTTATGCGATGAATAGGAAACCTACACAAGCGAGCCCAACAGTATTCATTAAAAGCTAATGATCGCAACATCACAAATAGGTAAAACTGATTAATACATTTTCATGTTTAGGATAATAGCGCAACCTGTTTTTATTTTTCAATGTATTTTAATTGCGTTTAACATTCTTGATAATTAAGTAGGAATCAGATAAAATCATTGATCGAATTTGTTGCAAATTATTTTGAATTGAGCAGCGATAACATTAAATTATGTTATAATGCAATTTCTGAAAAAAAGATTATAAATCTGAGGTCAAAAGGAAAACAATCAAAAACAAAAAAAAAATATGAAGACAAAATGAAAAAATACAAGTTACATGTAAGCTTAATGATCATAAAACACTAAAACTGCCAAACAGCATAGGAACGCTCCCAAATATTAATTTCTGAAATCGTAAATCGTCAAAGCGTCAAACTTTCCCTAACTGGAAAGAGGTCTATGCCCAGTAGGATACTATAAACCAATAACATAAAACTCAATACCTTAGAAGTACTCGTGTTCAATAATAATCCTTTATTGTTCGGGTATTTTTTCCTGACACATTGTATTAATCACCTTCTATCCGTATCACATAAAATCCGCCTGATAACAAATGCCAGCTCACAAACGAAGCGATAAATACTTATAACCATCGAATCATTATCATTTCATGTCAACACCTCAAAGTGTACACGTCATTTAAATATTTTATTGTATTTTTGTGAACAAAGAAAATCTGCTAAAGGTAAGGTTTGCTTTTATTTTGTAGTGTAATATTTGTGCGTCAGAGTTCGCGTGAAGTGAACACTTTATAGGAGTTGGCAGAGTTTTGTATCGTCCTATTATGTCCTTTTTTAATATCATGTTTTCATGTTTATTACATTTCCAAGAACTGTGATAGTTTGTTATTCAGTGACTCACTTTACATTCATTTATAACGGCAAGAGAAAACTGTGTTAATATAGAAAATGGTTCTAGTTGACTTTTGAGTTAAATTCCAGTATATTACTGGCTCTTCTATGTGGCTTATAATATCCGTTTTGTTGCATTTTAAAAAGTGTTTCTTTAACTTCGGGCTTTCAAAACATATTTAAATTTACATTTATAATGTTACCCATATGTTTACTTCAAATAGAAGCTCTACACATCCCTCTAGTGTTAATATACTTAGCGTCACAGAAACTGGTTCTACTATTCTATATTAAACTAAAAAATTCTGTGACTAATAATATTATCAGCGTTACACCTTGAGAATGCACAATGACTAAAAAACTGTTTTTGTCACGTACACAGTATTTAAATGATAAAATGTAAATACGTAGTGATGAATTTGAGTCATTTGTCAGCTGATTAATGTTGATAATTATAAAAGTCGAGATATTGACGACTGGGTTGTTGGCCATGACCGTTTTTCCATCCATCCACCCACTTTTATAAAAACTGATACTATTTAGAAATTCATTAGTACGTCAATTAGTTGTTTGGACTATACAAACTTTGCTTTATTTTCATGTTTTTCTTTTTAACATAACAGTTAGTTAATGTAGAAGGTGTGTCGTATGAGTTATAAAGAAGTACTGTTACTTATAGTATTGTTATTGTTTTCAGCTATGCCGCCTCCTCACGCATTGCCCTGCGGACCTTACTGCGGTACCCAGTGCGCACCACACTGCTACCACCGTGCCAGGGTTGTGGTCCACGCGCCACCACCCCACTATACGCCACCACATCATTACCCCCACCCGCCACCACACGTCCACCCGATCCCACCACCATACAGTCCCCCGCCACCACCACCACCTCATCACCATCCCCATCATCCCCACCATTATCCCCATCACCCAAACAGCATGATGCGCTAATCTCCTTATAACATCAACATTAGCTTCGAGCATTTTGCTCAACCTTACTCAAACTAATTGAACAAAACAAATGAACAACTAACACTGGATACAGACTTAACAGTGTCTGACGCTACTTTACAAACACCTTAAAGTGGTATATTCATAGCGTTAATTGACGTTGGACCACAACTTCGAGCACCTTCTATTTAGAAAAATTCGGCAACAAATACAAGATGGCCGCTATCTGCAGTCCGATGGGTAATCCATCAAACCTTATTATCAAACAATTCTTGGAATATTAAGATCTGCTTATTGAGTGTATTCTAAATTGACTTTTTATCTTATCGCCAAAGATAATGTTTTAAAATATGTACTTAAATGAAGTGCGAAGTACACTCATTGTTTGCCACTTAATCAATAAAAACTTTAACTGATAATGGTTGTATTATTTTTGTTTATGTCATGCTAAGAAATAAGTGTTCAATAATAATATCATTATTATTTTAGAGGGAGATAAGCTACGTCTTTACATCGTTAAGAAAACAACAAAATTATTATTTGCCTACAGTTGAATTCACAAGAAAATGAGTATGTTTTCCATGAAAATATGACTTAGAATTAGAATAAACCGAACATAATACAAATATACTTTCTAAAAATAACAAACCTCAACCTTTTACGTGAAAATTACAAGTAATGTATATTTAAAGAGGTCTCATTATTCTGAAGCTTGTTCATCTCCACACGTAATGATTTGGGAGCTAAATAAATATTTCATCGTATCTCGGGAGTACTCGTTAGGTTCCCTCCATTATTTTGGAACTAGTCACGTAATAAAATCAATTGGATCACAACACTAGAGAAACAAGTAATTATTCCATCGTTTCCTCTTCAAGGTTAGAAAGAAATGGTAAAGCAAACGGCGTTCTTATTAAGAAAGTTTTTGTTCATAACAAGATTACGTTCACCAGATGTGTTGGATTGTGGGCGGTGTAACTGTTTGGAGGCCAGCGATACTAGCCAGCGATATTACTTTGAAACTAAGCTAAAAGCCTAGAAACACTTACGTTAATATTTTTCAACTGTTTTAGTTTAAATATTCGTATTACGACTAATTTTCAGCGACTTTTCGTATTTACCTTTATGAGGCTAATTCATATTTATTTAATAGAACGGTTAACTCGTGCATGCATGTATATAAGCAAGCATACTTATGGAAATCAGAACGGTTAACTCGTGCATGCATGTATATAAGCAAGCATACTTATCGAAATCAAATGGTGCTTAAGAAAACTCAAGTGTAATCAAAAATTGACAATTTGTTTGTAAGGCATATATATAAGTAGTGTGTAGTAGTCTCAAAATCAAAAGTTTTGATTTCAAGTAGACCGCTTTCCAGGCACTTTTAAAACGTTACAATATTGTCATTCTTATTTAGAAGAACTGGCAAAAAACTCCATAATAAAATAACTCCAATCCTGTGTAATTCCTTGGCCATAACATACCATATACCTATTAATAAGGTGTGAATTTGATAGGTGCGTGTTTGATAGGGCAGTTTGAGTGAAGCCTAGCTTTGTATGGAAACCATTACCTTGGCAACGAACCGCGGAGGTCGCACAGCGGTCGCGGGGTTCTCATTGTACCCACATGTGTGGCACTTCACACACAATGCTACGCCTACGACTGTGTATTCAGATTAGTAGTTTATAAGTTTTAATTTGTAGTGTAGAGTCTATAATTATGTTTAAAATTTATAGGCTAAAGTACGGAGCAAGGAATATTACTTATGAATGAGAATAAGTTTTTAATACGATCAATAATAACATACGTTTATTTTTTTAGTTATTGAAGATAAACGTAGAAAGACAGTACTTTTTTCATACTAACAAACTCCTAGGCTCAAATATCACGTACAATGCCTAAGACATTTAAATATAATTTTAATTGAAGCTCTGATTTTCTCAATTTTCTCGAAGGAAGGTTGAATTATGATTTCGTTTCCCTAGCGTACTTACTATGCATATTTATCACGTTTACAATTTAACCAAC
The DNA here is from genome assembly GCF_003590095.1 of Trichoplusia ni. Lineage (NCBI taxonomy): Eukaryota > Metazoa > Arthropoda > Insecta > Lepidoptera > Noctuidae > Trichoplusia > Trichoplusia ni. The sequence goes on from NC_039487.1 coordinate 1,930,190, forward strand.
GAGCAAAGTCTCGAGTAAAAGCTAATTTTACGTTAATGTTATTAAGTTCTTGGCTCACATCGCATTTCGAGAGCAAGGGAAGAGCTATCGGGCTTTTACGACTGCTTTCTAAATAATAACATTCCACAACTTTCTTACAGCGCCATCTAGTGTTAGGCTAAGCAAAGCTTGTTTTATGAGTACTGGATAACTGATAAAAATCCTCGTATATTTTTAAATAAATATATATTTTTGGTTAATTTTACGTAGAAACAGAACTAATGATCGTTCTCATCACATAAAGATATTTCCTGTGGGAAGCGAACCCTCCGGTATAGCAGTCAGGGCCACCAGACCAACAGGCCAGTCAAATACAATGTAATATCTCCCAATATTGTCTCACGAAACCACGCAAAGGAAGTCTATAAATCTAACAAAAATAATCTATACTTTTATTTATATCACTTCATAACGCAATGCTTTTAACAAAGAGCTCAATATTACAATATTTATAGTTAGCTGAGTCATTATTTCAAAACATGAAAGTCTCATTTCGTTATCTATCATCACTTATTTCTAGGTAGGTATCACATACGCAATAGTATTAACGACGAGAATAAGAAGGTATTTCCCCGAAACACAAATACGAAATTATTTATAATGAAGCTTCTCGATCGGCTAATAAATTTCATAACAAAAAAAACCTTGTAATTCACGCTCACTTTTAAAAGTATTCAACAATTATATACTAAAAATATAATTTGAATTATTTGATGAAACTTATGGTTTTGAATCCTTTGCCGATGTTTTTTTTTAATATATCCAAAGATTTACTACAACCTTAAAAACATAAGTTTACAAAATTCGTACAGACGTATGTAAGTGTTTGTGATGTGTATGTACAGAAGTATACCTATATATTCTTTGTTCAATACCAGTCTCTACTCTACATATACTGCATAGCTGTATGTATCGTTGTTTGTAACTATTGAGGCAGCGCAATAGTGTGTGATTGTTGTGGAACAATTAAATACACTGCCATGTAACAATGGTTAGACTGAAGCAATCGGAAAAGCAATTCGCGTTACGTCAACGCAATGCAGGCCAGTTTCTGCCAGGAATACCTTAATAATTGTGGAACAACATCGGCCAATACTATTTGTATTGTAAAATTTTATGATTGCTCTGTTTTCAAGGAATATGTATGATGATTTTTGATGATTAATATATTAAAACAAAGTTAATGAATACGTTTTTTTTAAATATCTTTAATATATTTATCTATACTCTATACTAATATATAAAACTGAAGAGTTTGTTTGTTTGAACGCGCTAATCTCAGGAACTACTACTACATAGATGTGGAAAAAACGGCGAAAGACTACGTGGACGAAGTCGCGGGCAACAGCTAGATTTTTACATAAAAAAACACGATATTTTTTAACACGGTCAAACCCAATATACATCCGACTGGGTAGTGGTAACTTTTATATTACGCCCATATTATATGAACATGGCCGCAGCTAATAGCAGTAGCCCATTAAAAAATAATACGCCGTATATAATTTGTAACAGTTATTTGCAAAGATTACGTGACCCTGAGTTATAACAGTAAACCGTTTATTATAGCCGTGTACGCTTTACTCCTCTCTAAGCAATAATGTTCGTGCAAAAAGTGAGAACGAAAAACTCCATAAATATCACATTCGCACACAGTTCGTTACCCGGCCAAGGAAACGGAAGAAAAGTCTTAACTCAACGAAATTTTGCCCTCGGCTTATTCTAACAATGTTTTTTTATCAATACATTTAAGATGATAAACTGGTTTGAATATTAAAAGACGTTTTTGCGAATTGTTCGAAATTGCTCAAGATTTTGATTAAATTTTGTATGTGTATCATCAAATTACGACACAGTTTACACGTATCGACTTATTTTTAACCCAACAATACAATTATCAGACAGTATTTGACACAAAGACGCCGATAGTTCGGACGTCTCAGTAAATTTTAATGAGTATATACGCTAGTGCTTTTGTGGCCTTACTTGAGACACAATCCCGAAGCCCTTACGGGTCTCTTGGGAGACAAAGGAGAGCCCCGTGGCCGGGACTCGTGCCACTAATATTATTCTTTATTACAAATCAATAAATGTACGGTACCTATGTATATTACCAGTGCCCGATATTTCGTGTCAACAGTGAACTTTCCACAGGGCGGTTTATAAACTTATAGTCACGATATAATAAATCAGCAGCGTTTTGTTTTGTTATAGGTAATTGTAATGTTATCTTAGAAATATCTTAATGTGGAACGACACGAAAACTTTAATATAATGTTAATATAAAATGTCAAGGGCATTAAAAAAAACAATTTAGTAATAATTACACGCAAAAATAAATGATTACAATAGTACGTTACAATGAGTTGTGTTGATTGTCAAGGTAAAATGAATCATTAATACATTATAGCAGAACGATACTATCCGCCTACCTACAAAGCAGTCAACGAAATCAACCAATAACTTATTAATTTACTAATGAAATCAACAAGAAACACATGGAACCGAGGAGTAATTGACGACCTACATCACACGCCATTTCAAATACCCAATAAACTACTCGAAACTTGTGACCCGAATACATTTAATCCAAACTATATAGGCAAAGTTAATCGCAATCAATCGGGTGGCTTGAACATAAATAGGTGTACATGTAACATCACTTTTGAGCGCAGTCGGATGGTGTGTGAGTTACGGTTATGGCGGTCCCCGGCGCTCTTCCGGTGGCTCTCGACCTCCGCTGCGATTGAAACGCGCCTCTTAAATTTTTATAGGCCTTTAATAAGAAATGAGCAACGTTTGTAGAGCAGGTATCTGCCTATTTTTACAAATACAGTGACTGAAATTAGAACAGATGTGTTCTCTTTTTTTTAAATTTTGTAGCTTGAATTTCGTTTTCGTTTCGTTTTTGTTTCCACATTTATGGGTGAGGATTTTTGTAGGCAATTTTTAATGTGGAGGTTTTCCTTTTTAATGTCAACCAGTTTCATCTAAGGTTTTCTTAACATTTGGTCCAAATAATCAAGAAACGAGAAACGCTACTATTTTTTTATCCTCATCTAGACCTCAAATCTTTACAATGCAGACAAACCTGGAGTCTAAAAATATATATATATAGGTACTTATCAAATTTCATCGATGCTATTGGTTCACTGAATAACGTCACGACATGCTTACATGTACAGTAGCTACTTGCACAGTTTTGAAGTGTAGTTCTCAGTATTGTCACATCCTTAAACGTACGTGAATAAGATGTACTTATGTTCAGACAGACAACGGATGATCAAGTACATTGCCGTTGTATCGGAACATTGGAAAAGGCTCAAACAGAGCATGTGCGACGTGTGGAGTAAATCCATTCTCCCTCTAAGCTCAGCTACAGGGGTTAATAGCGATATGCATAACACTTCGTTCAATTCTTTCACAATATAACATTATTTGTTATGAACACGTATATACGAATAACAATACGGAATACCGCAATGAACAATACCCCGCTGAGCCGTAAAGTACACTCGACGTAAGAAATTAGAACATTACCCGCTTTTGTCATGAGAGACGCATCAAAACGAGTTCGCTCACGTTCCTATTCAGGCAAATTAAATTTTGATGAAATCGTCGTAATGACTCGGGACGTTATAAATTTAATATTTCCTTAGCTTCTGAACATTAAAAATATGGGCACCGCCTCATTGCCGCGTTAAATTAAGATTTATTAATGATGAGGTGAATGGAACAGGATGTCTGTAAACTTACGTTACTTTCGCATTGTTTGACGTCGGCGTTAAAAGCTAAAAGTGTATTTTCTTATTCGGAGTACTCTGTTTGTTAGACGTCAACTGGCTTAAAGCCAATCTAATATGGCAATATTGAAACACCTTTTAGTCACGACTCACGTAGAAAGAACAACGGATTATCTTTAAAAAGACGAGTGAAGCTTACCTTGTCGTCTGAAGTCGCGACTCACAGCAAAGGTAAGAATTACTCGTATATCATTAGTTTAGTATTGCAAAGCTCGATAACAAGATTTTAAAAAAGTTACAGACCATTTATTCGTGTTCTATTCTTTGGTAAATATTCCGGAGTAAGTCCGCTTTCCGACCGATTTTGAGATTCTGCGAGATTACAGACCGCTGGGAATTTCTTCACTTTAAAAGATTGTCGGTAAAACATATAATTGGATTGTTCTGTTTTATAAATCTCCGTCCTCGACTGTCGTCCAAAGCTAGTTAGCTCTCGACATTGTTAAATATTTTTGGATTAAATTAAATTACGTGCTATTTTTGTTGAGGATCTAGGCTTATTTTTTCATAACGTATTTAATTTCAATGAACAAGAATGTTTATTAATAGTTTCGTGTATTCTTAAATATACACAATAAACCTTTGTGACTACAATATGAACTCAAATACCTACTTATATTTCAAGCTTTTGCAGTTGTAGAAAAGGAGTTCAAAATAAACATACATTTTAGTAAAGGACCTCAGAAAATGTCTCAGCAAGCACAGCTTAGCCTCACAGAGCCCGCAAGCCATGTTGCCATGAACACCTACTACACACAACTTATAAATCGACCTTACAATAGTCCTTCATAAACACTCGTTACAATTCTTAGAAACATTAAAACTAGGTATTTAACATAATTACGTAATGAATTGTCGAATGTCGGTCATGGTACGAGGGCCGACAGACCCGATACCCCCTTATTAGTAAATGAATAATAGATTATTTCTACGTATCGTAATAACAGAGGATTTGAAAACCGAATTGTATTTACAATATACTTCATACAAATATTTTATTTAGGTCGGTAGGTATTATTGTATTTTTCTAAATGTTTTGTAGAAATTGCTGCCTTTGTGAACACAAAAGAGATGTGGATCATTTTCGGAATTCTTACCCGTCAGTTATTTTCTCTGACAGCTATTTAAATACTATAAAAAAGATAACCTTAAAAGGGTATTTTTGTTTTGAATCTACAATTGTATAAAACTTGGTTACTTTGTGTAAGCAAAACTCGCAAGATCCTTTGTGTCGGGATCAATCGACCACATTATCCAGTCACTGCCGCAATGGGACGGGAATTCTTATTTCTCTTTATCTAAAGCATAAACAGAACGGGATATGAAAAATAACCTCATTCCTGTATAAAATGCATGTAACAACCAGTAATTTCAGTTGCGGGAAGAAGCAAAAGGTAGGAAGCAACAACGCGACCCCCTACTTAATTAAAAACTTCACAACAGGTTGCTTCCCGCTGTGCTGAAGAAAAACGAACACTATTGCACCTTCACGTTCAGAATGCGAGCTCGGATCCATACGCAATATAAACAAAACACTGCTCGAAACTTTATTAAGGCCCGGAGATTCATTTTGACAGTCCATTTGGTATATCTTCGAAAGTGTACTAGTTTTTATTCGAATATTAGTATTCTGCATTTATGGTTGTCGCGTTGATTTATAATGTTACTCTCCTATTTATTTCGCAGTCACCATTGTAGAAAAAAAATAGCATTATTTATACATTTTAGCATAGTATGTCATGTACCTACTTGTAGACAGTTATTTTTGTATTGTGTGCTAATAAACCTGTCATAACATATTTATAGTTTCAGCTAAACAGTATATGTAAAAAAAAATAAAATGTTACTGATACAATAATTAAAGTATACAAGTAATAATGTAAATGCAACACGCTATTGGTAATTTAAAAACAACAGTTTAAAAAAAGTGCTACATGAAAATGACGCGTAGCATCGTAGCACGTCAGGGTCTACGACCGTAACTGCAGCCATAAACGTGTCACGCTCGTAGTATGTATAAAAGACAATTCATAGAACAAATATGAGCATGCAACATATGAAATTAAAATAACGGGAACCATGCAACTGAATTTATTAAGCTTGTAAGAAACAACAAAGGGAATCCGGTACGTTATTGCGGCCCGTTTCGATGCAAAATGCCGCGTGGTTGAAATATGCGACACCAAATGAAATCATAAATTCCAGTAAATATGAAACCACGGCGAGAGGTGCATCACAATGTCCCGCAGCTTTCTTATAATATGCCTGTTCCTACATCGGGTTTTTATGGAACCTGCACAGATATTTGTTATTGAATTTCCACGCTCAAGCGAGCACGACGGTCGCTTAGATTTTATGTTAAAATTAGAAATCCTTTGAATCTTATTCGTACATTTAAAATCGAGACGAAAATTGAAGAATACATAAAAATTAAATATCTTAACATTATCATTCAGCCAAGTTTTCTCCAACGACAATAGAAACAATATAGTTTAATCTTATTCTAAATTTAGTACGCGAACGGAACCTATCCATTTCTCTTTGAGTTTAGTTTAACAGACTTTACTCGTACGCTAGCCTAGAAAGAGATTTAAAAAAATCCTTAGTTTGTATCATGACAATATTAGTACCTACACATTATGTATTTATATTAAAATAAATGTAGTACAGAAACGCGTATTTAGTAGCTCACACGTCGAAATGGATGTGGTCGCAGTGACGGACATAATTGTCTCTGTTCGGCACTGATATGCGATGGGGAACCGCAATGTAGTGGTCTCTCGCGCCATGTCGCCGCCCGCCGCCCGCCGGACAAACCACCTACCATCATCCCTTAAAGCAATATTATTCCAATTGTGGAAGAGAGATGCTGCTCTACATTGTACATAGCGCTGTCACTTTCCCACAGCTGCAATAATGTAACCTTAACAAACAGTAGTATGCTTTCAGTATGCCAAATGTCTTGGAACTCTAATTATGTTTTAATCAATTCTGGTAACGGTATGTGTTAATTTGATTATAATTTGTTATGTTTAGTTATTGTTTTGCTGCAAGCTTGGAGTTAAGAGTTAAAAGTGAATTACGATTTGGTACAAGTTTCTCGTAATTCAATTATCATTTTATTTGCTTACTTTTAAATGCTCAAATATACGTAAGTTATTTTTAAAGGCCTATGTAATTAGCCAGGATCCCAGCGTCTCCTGACAAAACAGTTTCGGGTGCTAATAAAATAGGCATAATGATCGTCAATCTTGTTCTATAAAACTCATCTCATCATCCCGAATTGTAGTTATTTTTTTTTAGTAAGCTAACGAAATGGGTGGCTCTTTAAAATATATCTTCAAAAAACATTTAAAACATATCTATACATAAGTACACCGTAGGTACGGTATTCATATCAGTATGACAACGCATAACAATTTTGAGCCAAAGTTGTGTCATTATCATGAAGATTGTTTAGAGCGGTGATCATGCGGGCTCCATTGTCTAATACCCTACATTTAAATCTACTCTGAGATTAAACAATCCAAGATTAAAGTCGTTATAAATAAGGTTGAAATTATTTCGCATAGAGTTTATTTTTAAACCGAAAACAGTAGTTTTGTACTGGTCAAATGTTAAGAAGCCTTCGAAAAACTAGCCAACATCAATAAGATCACAATTAATCTTCATTTCTGTATCATATAGCAAAGTTTAAGAGCAACAGCATTTCATAAAATTTATTAAATTCCCTGGAGCTGTAGCTCTACTTTAAATTTTAATAAAATCATTTTTCACACCTCAACTCTCATAGCGGGTCCGTAACCAGGAGCTAACATTTCATGAAAGTCTTATACCTATGTCGAGGCTTCCGCGTATATTTACTTTAAAAATGTTTATAAACATAAGATTCCTGAGTAAGTTTTAAGCGCTAGTTTTTAGTTAAATAAGAACTTCGTTTCACTAACTCTACTAATATATTTTCGGCGTTATTTTTCTTTTCAAAAACATCATCAATTTTAAAATCCTACCAACTTAAAGTAGGTTATTAGAAGGTATAATTTCAGTAAGTAGTCTATCGCATTAATATTATGCAGGAGGGCAACGCTCAACACGTCCGCTCTGGGGTCCGTTCTGCTACAAATGCGAATCTAATGCCACTATAAATCGTACCCCCTCTCCTGCGCATATCGCACCACCCTCTAAACCTCCAATAAGTAGGAAAATGTACCGAGAATTAGTATCGATTAGGAACCGAGCATTTCAATCTGAACCAATTCGATAAACTAGGATTTTCATGTGAGTATATTTTTTATGTGAGCTCGCTGCTAGGAAAAGTTTAATCGAATTTTAAACTTAAATGTCTTGCATTGTTAAATATCTGAACACATTCAACTGTTCTAGTATTTAAAGTTATACGAACCAAAAAATATAAATATATGGATGGGTATGTAATAATGTGCAATAAAAAGTAATAATAGAATAAGAACGTAATTACAGTTTCAAAAATATATTACAGTTAAAACCAACTCTTCAAAATTACAAGAATCTGAAAATCGTACATAACTTTAACACGAGAAATCATTAACAAAACTGTGTTATTTAAATTACAGTTTGACTCCCGTGACGTGGCGTTCTAAATAAGAAAGTGTAGGGAGATGTACAATTCTCGTTACTCGGGACGAGACGAGACCAACTAGCAACCCGCGCATTCCGCATACATTACGTAGAGAGTGCGCTTTCTACAAAATTAAATTTTGATGGCTGCCCGGATAACGCAGCGTAAGCAACTAAGGCAACTCATTTTTTCATAACAGTCGCAATGGAATTGGATATTTTTGTCAAACTTTTATCTTTGGGTCACTATCTTTTTAGTTCAAGTTACATTTGCTTAATGAAAAGTGAAATAACGAAATGAGTTTGTTACTTATTTTCTAGTTTCTTTTTATGGCGATGTAAAAGCTTCGTCCATTAGTGTCTAAACAAAACGTCTTCGTGGTTTAGTGCTAAGATCAAAAAGTTATAAAGCTGTTAAAGTATTTATTTTCTCGCGCATAAACTTAATTACAATATGACCGAAAGAATTTTAAATAATGTGTTTGTTTTTTCATGAATAACTATGTAATTTTACTTTAATTAAAATGTAGATATTAATAAGAGTTATTTACGTACATTAGCTAAAAGTATCTTCATTAAACAGTGGCAATATACCAACTAGACGAACTTTAGTATGTTGTGTTAAATTTTTTACGATTCAATATTTCAATTGATTTTTTTAAGGTTAATAAACACTGTACTGAACAAAGCACCTTAAATACTTTTATGATAACATTGTATATACTCTAAGAAACTTACTAACGGTAAAGGCAAACTTAATAGTCGGTAGTCGTAGCCAATGAACAGGCGTGGTGATCAATGCCTCCACTAAATCAATTCACAGGACACACTAAGCTTCTTTGCCTCCGTGGCTCGAAGCAGATCCTAATTTATACCAGTTCTAGTCATAGGTAAAGGTATAAAAATATGAAGGTTTTTGATATTCATTTCCTTTGGGAAAATCGAAGTTAAAGTTTTAATTTTTTATTCCTCGCCTTATTCTAGGGGGGAAAATAGATCACATTTCTAACTTTTAGCAGTGTAAGATGTCAATCTCAAGCTAAACTATACGAAATAATTTGAGCTGCCAACTAAAAAGATTAAATTTAAAAACAAAACGCAAAGGCAGAATATAGAAGAATTGATCAAAAATCAAAATCAAAATCAAAATTCATTTATTCAAATTAGGCTACTAAGTAGCACTTTTTGAAGGTCAAGTTACATTGGACAGCACCCAGTTTCGCCCACCCATCACCGCTTCCTAAGTGCTTTTGCTGTGAGAGAAGAAACGGTGCAACAAACTCCCCAGCAGCACGCTGTCATTCGAATTACAAAATTATTATTATTATTATACAGAACAATAACAAAATAAGTGTGCAGGTGCCATGCCAACCAAACAAAAATTTGAGTTCGCCGTATCTAATCCAATACGAAATTTAACTGTAAGTACAAAGGCCAAGGTCAGCAGACCGACCAGTCACCGCAAGCAGCACCCGTTCACGAGTATGACGCAAGGGTCAGCCATCACCTCCCTCGCCATATTTGAGGGAAGGAGGTGACCCGACCCAAGACGCCACCGCAGGCAGTGACGACTAAGGGAGCATGACGTATCTGCTGCCGGCTAATAAAAAAAAACTCAAAGAAAGAAATACCCCAAACGTTGATTTACCTGGCACAGCCCTGAACACGGAGGTGGCATAAATTGCTACATCATTGAATTTTATAATTAATAAAATTATACATGTCAAAATTTGAAAAAAATAATATATACGTGTATGCGTATAATTATACTAAAAATAAAACAAAATAGGTAACACAATGTTACACACATAGAGTATGTCTATCAAATTACATACTAATCATACACGTCAAACATTAATCCACACTAAACCGTCCTGTGTAAATCACGGCGACCAACTATTTTTATCATTTAAATAATCATTTATTGTATAATAAGCCTTCTTGCATAGTTTATCCTTAATGGTTGTTTTAAATGAGCTAAAAGGCAGTTCCAATAAAGTGAGAGGTAGTTTATTGTAGAGGCGAACACTAAGTCCCACAAATGAGTTGTGTACCCTGTGTAAACGGTGCGATGTACCAATTAACTTATGTTTATTCCGTGTATTTATACTATGTATATCACTGTTTTTCGAGTATAAATGAAGATTTTTTCGTATCAATAGTATATTATCTAAAATAAATTGGGATGCTACCGTTAAAATGCCTATCTCTTTAAACCGCTCCCTAAGAGAAACTCTAGAGCCTAGCTGGTAAATGGATCTGACAGCTCGCTTTTGTAAGACGAATATCGCTTCGATATCAGCCGCCTTACCCCACAGAAGTATGCCATAGGACATAACGCTGTGGAAGTAGCTGAAATAAACAAGACGAGCTGTGTCCACGTCAGTAATCTGCCTAACTTTTCTAACCGCATAAGCGGCAGAGCTGAGCTTATTCGCCAGGTAAGTAATATGCGCCGTCCATTTTAATTTTGCATCAACTGTAATGCCGAGAAAAACCGTTGATTCTACAGTCTCTAGCACTTCATTATTTATAACAATATCTGGCCCAAGATTCTTAACATTAGGCATCGCGAATTTAACACATTTGGTTTTTTTGGCATTCAAAACTAAATTATTAACTGAAAACCAATGTGTGACCCGAGTAAGTGCACTATTTACTTCTTTAAAGTCATTTCTGTTTCTGTTAACTTTAAATATTAAAGAAGTATCGTCTGCAAACAGCACAACGTCACATATGCCTTTTAAAGAGAATGGTAAGTCATTAATATAAACTAAAAATAAAAATGGGCCGAGTATTGAACCTTGGGGTACCCCTAGTTTCACAGGTAGTCCGGTGGACTTATTACCATTAACATCTACACATTGGACCCTATCACTCAAATAGGAATTAATTAAATCCAGTGATCTATTTTTGATACCATAATATTCGAGTTTGCATATTAAAGTGTCGTGCCGGACGCAATCGAATGCCTTTGAAAGGTTACAGAACACGCCAATAGCGTTCTGAGAGTTCTCCCAAGCTTCGTAGATGTGTTTTAGTAAAGCTACACCGGCATCGGTAGTTGAACGTCCCCAGATAATGATGTCTTGCACATAGTAGTAGTGTGTTTCTATTGATGATTGTTTCATATGTAGGTATATTAAAGTTTGGATATCATAATGTGATTCATAAGTCGCGTATCTACTTGTAAACAATTTGTCTCGATCAAAAACTCCTAACTTTTTTAAAACCTTATACATTTATTTTATTTACCAAGCTTATAATTTAAAATTAAGTTAATATTCGGCAACAGCCGACGCGGGCTATCAAATGTTCAGTTAGTCGGGTTCACACAATTCCTTATAATGTTTATTTGAAATTTAAACAGCAAGGAAGCAGCAGGAAGCTGCGTCGAGGCAGAACTAACAAGTTTCACAGGAATTAATGCGTCGCCTTTAGCGAAATGCCGTCGTCCACTGAATATTTGGCAACTATTTTCGAGATCAAGGTGATGTATTTATTATTTTTTATTATTTTAAAAGTAATTTATAGTAGATTAATTGTGTCAACAATTGCTTATTTTAAGCATTCATATTTTTATAGACTTTTGGTAACACATTTATTCATGTCAGTAATGAAAAAGGGATGTTGTTGGTTTTTTTTTACATAAACATTGATTAAAGTTTTGAACCCCCGCCGACACAAGGATTAAATTCTTTAACGCGGGAGTCGTTTTCTTAAAAAAAAAAACAAAGAATTAAGTGGAAGTTTCTATTCTTAAAAAATGTACATTTGATTAAGTACTTCGTTACATTTAGAAGGCTAATCTTTTGAGATATGTGTTATACGAAGTCAATTTTTCAAATTAAGGAGATAAGACCATAGGTTATAGAATTCAGTTCCTAAGTATCAATATCAATCGAAGTTTACAATATGACAGTCTGAAGGACTTTATATCAATAAAAGGTTCGCAAACCAGGGAAGCCTTCATATTCAATACCTTTGTTTTCTATCTTATAAGGTCTGAAATTGTCTATAAATAAAAAAATGCAATGACTTTTCTGCTACAGTATATCAAATCCAATTATTTTATCAGGATGTATTAGTAAAATGTGTTACCGTGTAATTCTATCAAACCGACGAATAGAAAGCTCTCGATCGCTCATAAAAAATAAAATGCTTGTAGATACAACCTAAAAACGAATACCTAAAAATAAACCTATAAAAGAAGGCATGAAAAGAATAATAAAAATGTATTCTTAGAAACCATTTTACCTGTAACCTTGTAGTTTTCTGGAAGGTCGTACAAGAACTTCAATGCCATGAAAACTGTTATAGGGATTAAATCTAAAAATACCCAAAGAGCAAAATTATTACTAGCCGTTGCCCGCGACTTCGTCCGCGTGGTTAGAAGATATAAGTTATGATTTTTCTGATTTATATGATAATTTCCATTGCATCTTCGCTCCTATTAGTCGCAGCGTGATGATATATAGCCTAAAACCTTCCTCAATGAATGGTCTATTCAATACAAAAATTGTTTTTCAAATTGAACCAGTAGATCCTGAGAATAGCGCGTTCAACCAAACAAACAAACAAACTCTTCAGTTTTATAAGTAAGTATAGATATAGATTTATGAAAAGTCAAGAGATTTCTTTTGTATTATTTATTTTCTAAGAAATCCACACCATTTTCTTAGTAAATCTCAGTTTGTCGTCTGTTTCCTTGGCGGCGACAGTGGAAAAACGGCCGGAAGGCGTAAATGTCCCCCTTTAGCCGGCACTCGGCGCCACAGTCTAATCTTTATCCTCGAATAGTATTGCAGTGTTCATTTAGCACTTGTGCTGCACCAGCTTATTATAACTACTTACTGCCACTCTGCATCTAGCTAGACTACGATTCAATTATCACAATGCGTGAGCTTGCTTGTAGTGTTATGATGACAGTTCCACGGTAAATGCTTTACTAATACTGGATTTAATAATACATATATCGAAAAAAAGTGACAGAAAAATTACAGCCGTATTAACAACTAGCTGTTGCCCGCGACTTCGTTCCCGTGGGTAGAACATAATATAAGTCATGATTTATACCTGCCCTGTTTTTTTTTCACATTTTCCATTGTATCTTCGCTCCTATTGGTCGCAGTGTGATGGTTTATAGCCTAAAGCCTTCCTCGATGAATGGTCTATTCAACACAAAAATATTTTTTCAATTTGGACCAGTAGTTCCTGAGATTAGCGCGTTCAAACTAACAAACAAACTCTTCAGCTTTATATAATAAGTATAGAAGTATAGATTCAGAAAATTCTAAAATGACAATTAAGAAGAGTAAAAACGCTTGTATTAGACACTTAATTTAGTTTATAAAATCATATGCATATATTTAAGACATGTACTTAGATAACATTTAAGAATTCAATTACCTACATAAAAAAGGGTCATTGAAATACAGGACGGTTATTTTAGAGTCAAATAAGACCTAAATTTTCCTTCCGTTTGTGTTCCCCGTCGTTGGCCGCGGAACTACGTCCAACTCTCAACAAACGGTCGTGAGAGGAAATTGCTGTAATCATCACGTTTACCAAACAGATTTGCGAGGATACTGAAATATATATTAGGCCACAAACCAAGCACTCTCTATGCAACCCAATCAACAAATTGATCTCTATTTAAAGCTGTATAAAGCCATTCAAAGGCAAACTACCCCATTGATTCCACAAATTTGGTAATAAGACGTCGAAAATATATCGATACAAAGTAACCCCTACCAGTATATTAAAGAACTTGGACGACTCCGTTAATTTCCTGCCTTTATTCCCAAGCTCGGTTCGAGAAAGGCCAATTTAAATTAGTTGTTTCTCTGACTGGTAAGATTGATGAAACTGTCGCGGGAACCGAGTTCAACACTTCAAATTATTTCCTTCGAAACTTTTGGGTAAGGTTTCCTCATTATAGAGACCAAACAAAACCTTATTCCAGCTTAACGTTGCCACGAGACGTTTTAGAATTTGTAGTTAGTTCAAAAATACCTAAATTGGCTACAGCCTTCCTACGTAGGTAAAGTGGGGTATTACTCAGTAAATAAATTGCTGGATTTTTTGAAGCTTTACGCGTTACTGTGATCAATGGGGAGGCTTTACAGTTTGTAATGGGAGATACTTACCTCTCTTTCTGTTGTGTTGATATTTAAATACGTTGTCTCTTTCTCCCAGTCTGAGGCTATTTCGAGAGGTCGTATAGCCCATAAGTAAAGTAAAACAGAGGGTTGTCAGTTCTTGTTAGCGGAGATTTCGGTTGTTTTTACTGACTAGTCCCCGTCTAATTTGATTGATTCCGTGTCCTTTGTCACGTATAGGTTGGACACGTCATGTGGAGGAACGCATACGTATCAGGATATATTTCACTTAAACATATCATAGTCTATATGTTGTTACATTTAATGCCATACCTACTACAAAAATAAACAACACAAAATTACAAAAACAAATTCGAAATTCCCATACCCGTATTTCTATAATCGCTTTTCAAAGCGGAACAGTCAAAACAAACGCCAAACCGATCATATTAATTTTGACGTGTGTAACTTTGTAACATGCGACAGGCCGTCAGCATGCACTTTACGGTGCTAAAAGCACGGAATAACAATGGCCGATGCATTTTTAAATTGCCAAAGCGACACATTTAAGTTAATTAGTGACTTCGGGTGGAAATAACCTGGGCTATTAAAGATTCAAGCGGTAAAGTGCAAATCGGTGTCGCTGCAGTCGGCGCTGCATTTAGTCTGTCGCGACTGGACAGGTCGAGGCTATGCGCACTTACATATGCCCAGACTGCTCCTCAAATAGACGCGACTCGCGACGCCAGCCCGGGAGCCGGTGCTACAGCTGTACATATTAGATTCGGGGAGGGTTAATAAATTAATGTAATATCGGGATTTTAGGATAATTTGGGTGGAGCCTACAATGAGAGCCAATAAGGCCGAATTCATGTTTGAAAAAAGTCTAGGCCTACCGCTGATCGTATATAATTAGCAGTTGAATGCGCGGTGCATAAATAGCTATTGGCTTCAAATCTGACGTTATGCACACAAACGCCTTTTCAAAATAGTAAACATGTTTTTGGATTTTAGTCCAAACAGATTAATATCTTGTAGTCCACACTCCTAGTCTATACCGAATGAATCCAGACTGTACTGAAAATAGCGACCTGTAAATGTGAAAATTGATTTTGACACATAACTCTATATCTGAACTAAAGTTCGGAAAGCCTCTTGTATAATGCAGAACCTATTTCCGGAATTTACCTGTCTGCTCTCAAAATATGACAATTGAAATATTGCTCCACCATTAGCTGGCGAGCTGGCAAGACTACTTTTAGATTGGAATAGAGTTTCAATTTAAGGTATAATTGGAAGTTAGACATGTTTATTCTCGGGCTAGCTTTTATCTAGGATAGAATTGGCTTTATGGTAGGTACAACGGAGCAAATTGTGCTGAATAACGACGAGATAGTATTTTAAGCTTTTCTATTGACGTCTGGGGACATATATTTTTGGGAGACAATTCTGCATTGTTTTCTTAGGGACTCATTCGGAGGTATCTGGTTAGGCATAATTATACAGTTACGGGGAAAATCATTTTATTCTTATTTTCATCATAGAGAAGAGTAAGCAATCCATGATTAAATCCAAAATTTGCATAAACCAAATTTCTTTCTTCTTGTTCGTATTAATTTTTGTTCGAGTCATGAATCAAATCTGAGACCCTCAACAGGGCCGCTTACGGCCACTTGACCACCGGGTGGTCCTGTCCGTAATAAATGATGATATTTGAAATCTTGCGAGAGTTTTTGTTTCCTTTGTTTAGGAGGAAAGTCTGAATGAAATTTTGCAAAGTTACAAGTTGGGTATATTTATTTAATGATCCAACTTTGAGGTCGGAGGACGTTGAAATAGAAGGGTACTCAGATAAATTAAAATAATATATCTGAGCCATACTTTTATTGGGTATAATTGAATTAAGGTACTACTAACTTCCGAGGACAATATTCATAAAATATGTTCAAACGCATTGTTGAAATATAGAAGCAATAAATTGCCAGTTCAGTAGCCAGGATTCTTGTTACGAGTTAGTCCATGTTTCGTTGGTCGAGACGAGACAGATTCCGCCGACAAAGTTTTGACTTGGTAAAGATGCAATGACAAAATATTTAGGTGGGGAGGAAGGGGGCGGCCGCGGTCGGGAATCATTGAATGTTTCCTGCTCTCACAACTTCACCAGCGCGGACGATCTTCCGACGAACAAGTCTTGTTTTCATTGGTTTGTTGTACTTCACCGCGACTGACGTGCCTTTCCAAACTTCCCCGTTCCAACGACTCGAGTGAATACTCGATACATTGTACAATTTGTGTCTTGTGCTCGCCGACTTTTGTACTCGTTTTGAGAATTCTGCAAAATTGAATAAGATTTCCGATGTTTATATCTGAATTCGTAATGTAAGTACCAAAGTATACTTTATCCTAATTTAGCTATGAAAACAAGCTTGTTGTAACTCCAAAGTTAAAATGAACAAACTAAACATATTAATGCAAACTACGTGTAATAGCCGATATATCTTCCCGTAATTGACATTCCGCATTGTATTCGCCGGTTTGGCAACGTAGTACGTATTTGTATACGAAAACTTGACTGGCCATTAATTTAATAACTAATCTACCATTAGTTCATTAACAAGGGAACCGGCTAGGAATCTATTGTGCGAAGGCTTGAAACGATCAATGTGAGGTTTGCTTGGGGGCTCTGAAGTTAGATAATTAATTACAGCTCCATAATGCCTTGGTCGCTGCCGTTATAGTGCCCAGGAGCGTCGTAGCCAAACTCCGGCCATACAATACCCTATTGAATCTAGGTAATACGTTTTTGAAATACTACCAGAATAGATTAGCAGTGTCGGTGGGAACGCGTACAGGAAATTTGAAGAGCGTCTGCAGCACAAGTTGGATTACCGCCGATTGATTTATAGGACGCTGCTCTGCGCTATTTATATACGGCGGGTATATTTAGATTTACGGGAAAGGTAACTTATTTAAAGACGCACATAATGTTGACATTCTAGGTAGATTTATAAATAGTATTTTTTGTTATCAATAACTTTTTACGTAACTTACGCGTTTAGATAAAGTATTGCCTCAACATCGACGATAAATAACGACTTTTATCACAAAAACGAGAGCACATTATAGAAAACTTACGCCCTATTTAAAATACATTAGGGAGACGAACTTTATCAATCACAGAGGCGTATTAACGTAGACAAATTAAAGTAAGAAAGTTCAATATCTGAAAATTTAAGATCGATCGATCAATCTCGGTGAAATCTGTGAGAAAGTGCCCGTGGCCGAGTGTCGGCTAGTGTCAATAACGATGGAAAAACGCTCCAACGATCAGTACTATTCTGAAGAAAATAAATATTTTTTTATTCGTACGGTATTTTTGTATCTTAAAACATTTTTTTATAAATTTACACAAAGAAAAAGTGCTTTAAGATGAATTGATACTGGCAAGGTATTTTTTTGTTTTTAAGTTGCCTACTTATTTTGCATTATTCCTCTCAGGTAAGGCTATCACATTTTCGTCTTTAAAACAGTTCTTGTCTTTAATTATTATTAAAAAAGTAAACAAGAATTAAATAAATGCAGCCTTCAGCAGTAACACCAAGCAGGTTTTTATTCAACGAACTTCGAAGTAAATGAAAAATTGTCATTTTTGTCGTCTGAGAAAACGTTGTATTTAAGCAGTCAACATATTTAAACAGAAATTAAAAGGTGGCGAGAGGAAACGGGGTGGAGGCAAATGGCAACGTGCTCTATCTACATCGTAACGAAATTAACTGGATGCTACCATCTTACCTCTGTTACCCGCGCCTGTACTTAGGTAAATGCTATAACCGATTTTCATAACAATGTAAACTCTATTTGTTTGAAACAAGCGCTCTAAAGCACCTTTGTTGCCAAGCACTAAAACTAAGCAATATTAAAAAATTATTTGACTTTTGATCGCAACTGTACCTCCTGTACTTGTCTTTTTCACGTTGCTCTTAAACATCTCTTAACAGAAAATCTATTAGCAATTACAAGAACCATTATGCTATATGCATTCGTGTGTTGCATTTATTATTTATAAATAATAAATGCAACACACGAAAAAATACCGTTCTATAAATTTAGATAAAACCTATGTACAAAGCCTTTCGCTTAAAATTAGTTTTCAGTTTTTATCAGAATTCATTTCGTTCATTATAATCCCTTCCCTTTCAATTAATAGTTTTTTTCGGATATATGTATTTTATATTTACCAGTGCCATGTATTTGAAAAAGCCAAAGTGATTTCTGTAAAATTATTAGTTGCATACTTTAAATCAGGTTTCAACATTTTAAAAATTAAAAATAAAATCACGTTTAAAAACATCCTTCAAAAGTTCTGCCTGAAACTTTCTAACATTAATATCCTTTTCATAAGTTACAGTCTTTGCATATACGTAATGTCATGAAAAAATCACGAAGGGTGGTGATTAAAGTTCCGACTCCACAAGTCTCCGCATGCGTGCATCGCTGACTTTTTATTCCATCTTCATTATCTTTCCCGTAATTAACGCAGCATTAATTAATACAGCTGTATTTGTAATTTTATTATTGCAAAACCGAAAACACATTAATTTTTAATCAGGTGGAGTGCAGCTAGTGGTTCTAGCTCAGAGGAATTGACTGGTCCTTTGGGAAATCAGCGCTGTAGCGACATGCGAACCAAGCCTAATTCAACTTTGTACCTACGTCTAAACGATCTCGACGTCACCTCGTTTTAATTGCTTTAAATACGCAATGCTTTGCCAACTATGTATGGGTCGTTAAGCGCGTATGTAAACGAGGCAAGCAGAATTCCTAGCGATATTATTAACGTTAACTTAGGATTGCTTGCAGACATGTACTCGTAAAGTCACAAATCTTAACTACTTTGTCGGTTTAACTATGTTGTGACTTTGATGACTAAACAAAATTACTCTTCACTTTAAATTAACTGAATTTTCTTTAAATTGTTTCTTATTTTGTATAGACACATGTTTACTGCGAATAAAAATATTTTAAACAATAGCACACAGTTTGGATAAAAAAAAAACGAATCCGCTTAAAAAGATGGATATAAATTTCAAATATAAAAACGTCGATTGTAATAATTCAACTGGCAGGAGTTTGCATAAAATGAAAACATTATGTTGTCTGTGACACGAAGCACTCTGCGCCGCTCACCAGCTCCCAGGACAATTGGTTTAAAAGCATCGGAAACTTGATGCTGACTTACATTATTTCAACAACTTTTGTTTATGATATCTAAGTTTTGCAGCCTCAAAGGTTGTAGTTCGAACAAGTTTATATCTACGGATTTTTTTTATTCTTCCTTTTTTGTGTGATGATATAGTAGCTTGATTTTATACCCGAACATAAATATTAAATTTAATAATAATAAAACGCGTTACTAAAAACTCATGTAAAATTTGAACTACAAACTGAATTGAAACTGACAGCACGGATAGCCGAGTGATTGAATTGACACGCCAAAACACTACTGCGTCGACATTTCGCGGGATTGATACCCGCGTAGGACAAGCCTTTGTGTGATAAACGAATCCTAGTACAGACAGGTTGTCATTATACCTTTGACTTGAATGTTTGTGAAACCCCTGATACACAAGATTTAAGTGCGTGAATTTAACAACATATGTTAACAACTAGACCAAAGTGAATTCGTCAGTCAGTTAATATGGCTTAAAAAGAATTCGAAAGCTCTCTGAAAACTCAGAATTATGTGCTACGTGAAGGTCATACACCTTACAAGCGTCACAAGTGGCTCGGTTGATGCACATAAAACTTAACTAATGACCTGTTTTCCCTTGTAATATTATGAGCTAAGTTATCTTTGTTGCATGTTATAACTTCAAGCGAAATTAACCACGTCGCTGTTGACGGTCTAGTTTTAATAGTACTTTTCGTACTGCGATAACTTTGTATAAGCGTAAATTTGTATGTGTACATTAGGATCATAATATTTTATGTTTTAAACTTAAGAATGAATATAATACTCGTTAGGCTAATTAAAAATACTCAAACTACGTAAAACTTTTTTTTTTGGAAACAATAATGTCAGGAAAATAATGACGTAATTGAATCAGTTCAAGATATCATCATACTTAGGCAGAAAGGAAAGCTGAAGCGCCTCCTTTAAATATAGAATTTTATGACGATCTAAATGTTGCAATTTATGATAATGCCTAAGTTTATTAGTTTACCTTGA
The DNA here is from genome assembly GCF_003590095.1 of Trichoplusia ni. Classification (NCBI taxonomy): domain Eukaryota; kingdom Metazoa; phylum Arthropoda; class Insecta; order Lepidoptera; family Noctuidae; genus Trichoplusia; species Trichoplusia ni. Next base: position 1,950,958 of record NC_039487.1, read on the forward strand.
GTCTATTATGTAGTAGTTGAGGCAGCTTAGCAGCGGTTGCCAAACTGTCATGCAGAAACCATAAGCACGCAGCCCGCAACAGACTCAGATCGTCTGTATTCGATATTGATATTATCGATAGTATTAGTACCTCAGCACTATGTCGGTCCATGTTTACTATTCTCATGTGTACCTATAATTCTTGTGTCGTTATACTCTTTATGTTATTTGCCATACCATGGTCCACAACGGATTAACTGACTTTTTTTGTTATTTTATGTGCATTTTTTTAGGTTTAAGTATCGCCTACTTTCTACTTTTCATTCATAACTTTTATTTCCTTTTGTATTGTTTTGTCTACACTAAAATTTTCCTTGGAATGATTTATAAGACAAAACAACGTTGGTTCGGTCAGCTAGTTAGACACAGAATTATAGAGATATAATATTAATTTATTAATATTCTAGAAATAATACTAATTAATTAACTAGTTCATTCATATGTATTGACGCTTATCGCTTTGTTTTGAATCTATAGGTACAGAGGATAGAGAAATCCAGAGAATTCTAGTATATTTCAATTAATATATGTACCTAAATAAAAACCCATTTCTTGTGTTCTTCTTAAAAGACTAAATAAAAGAGAATCGAGAGTAAAAGGAGGTTTCATTTTGCCGACTTATTAAAAACAGAAACATAAACAAAAAAACATTAATTACCATGGAACCACAACACAATATCGCAACTTTGTCTTTATCAGAAAGTTCGATAAGTTCAAACAATCCCTTGCCGCGACCCTTTAAGTTCAAATTAAACAATTGTTACGTTGGATGCAAACCCTTTGTGGAATGTTGCGGGCGCGCTTTGTGTCTCGCTGCCGCTAAATGGCCCAGTCATGTAAAAATGTCGTTAGATTCGAGTACGATCAGATTGAGGAATATATTTCGTTTGATTTCATGAAATAATCATTGCATTAACAGCACAAGAACGGCACATAATACCACTTACACTTTGCTTATGAAGTTATCATTCTGTGATTTTGTTTAGCATTTGATTTTTATAGTAATTCAAAAATTAAAATTGTGCGGTTTTCTTATAATATCCCCTTTATAAATTCCTGATGAATAACGAAAAATCTAATAGATAATCGTGAAATAAAATCCAAACACGAACCGACATTTGTTTGTTCATCAAAATGAAATATACAAACCCACATAGTTTATTAGTATCCATAGCCTCAACATTCCCCTAATTAATACAACACGCCTATTGCCTGTATTAATCCATTAAGTACTAACAATGCGTGATCGCGATTCTCTTTTGTTTGACTGTGAGTTCCGAAACAATATATTATGGTAGCAAATCAAAGTGGGACCAGGGAATTGCTCAAGAATCCGTTTTAGGAGTTTGCGGTCACAGTGACAAGCCTTGGGTTTCGTAATAGCATTGTTATAACTCCACCCTAATGAGACCCCTTTATGTGGACTGTTTGGACACAGTTGTAACACTGAACTTTGATTGAATGAAATACCGATGTTTTTGTTACCAGTCTTTCGCTATTATATTCTCTTTGTCTTGCTTTAATGTAGATTATAATTTAAACTTACATAAATATTTGACAGATAGCTAAACAAATGTTATAGCTCAATTTTTAGCTCTCCTTCTTCAATACCTGCCTACTGCCTTAAGAATATCGCCATTCCGGCTCTCTGTCAACTATACCTACATCAATTTTGACATGCCCCTAATTTATTGTTACTAAAAAACATTCATATTCACTATGTGCCTACAAACTTACTCTGTATCAACACCAATTTGTATCTCTGAATAATTTTCAATATCCAATATTAAAACCAGTAAGGATTCAACCTTCTTAGTGACGTAAGCAAACCACCTTTAATCAAGCTCTACCTTTGACGAAATACTTAAACTAAATATACATACATTGCTTACATCGACGGGTAGAGTTAAGTGGCAACATAACTACAAGTCAAATGTCAGGGGTCAATTTAAATTGGGATCCGTTTTGGTCTTGCTGGGTCGTGGAGGGTAATTAACGCTTCTATCACATCAACCGCTATCATTACTCGGCGAATGGACTCCCACACGTCAATGGGAAACCGCCTGGCATTTGTTTCAATAACGTCTGACCACTTGATTTTAATTAATTAATAAACAGTTTATTGAAAATAGAAATACATTACTTGAACATCGAGCTCGTGAATTATTTGGAGAGACACGTTATGGGTGGGAGGTTGAGGCGAGCGTGTGACGGCCCCGAAAATAAAATCATTTTCTTTTAGCCCATTTATTTGACGAATGGTCGAATATCAGCCGGAACGCTGTCTGTCTGCCTTTTGGACGCCCCGGGCTCTGTCCCATTTTAAGGCTCGTCCACTACAAAGTAACCTAAATTTACTCATCCATTTGGGAAACATCACCTAAGGCTAAAAACATAATGTTTACATAACAACAATAATATTCTTCTAACAATTTCGTTATAATACTTAAATTCCAGCGATTTATTAACTTTATGACGCAGTTATAAGGCTAATGATGAATCAAAATGGCATCATTAAAAAGTTTAATGAAGCTACTCGGAGTTTTCTATGAAATTTTAATGATCTAAAATTTACTTTATAGTCAACCCCCATGCTATATGAATGGAAACAGTGAAATGGATTCCGTAGCAAACATTTACAACCCCATCCAATATTTCAGTAAACCGTGGATGAAGGGATTTCCAATAACAGTTTACGAGGAGTCTGCACAATGAGTCATCAGTCACACAAAGCCGGTAATTCAACCAGGACGTCGCCATGTTATCCGGATATAACGCGGCAGCGGGATCCTGAGCTAGGTATCTAGTGGCAAGCACTAATCGCGCGCCGTCGATAGATGGTAAGCTTTCAAGCAGCCTGACACCACAAACCCTGCAATCTACCAAAACGTCAATCCTGACGAACACATTTTAGAGTAATGATAACTTGACACGCATTTCTAAAGTTCAGGACACCTTAACTTCACGCTACGTCCGTCATTTTCATCGGATTACAGAAATCCTGAGTTTGTTCAATTAATAGCTAACAATCATTCTAGGATTGTCAATTAAATCAGTAGAAAGCGCTTTAATCCCGGTCGGATACTGGACACAATTATTCATCAGTAGAACAAAGCCGGGTAATCCGGGCATATTGACCGGTTTGGTGGCGTCGCCGCACCCCTTTCGTTGTGTATACCTACTCACCCTTATTTGCCATTCAATAAAGATAATGACAGTAGGTGTCCGGACATGACCGGCCATCCTTAAATTTACTTCACTTCAATATTTTTTCATTGGTATTGCGTCGTTTCATTTAGCCATTACAACAATATTTTCATGTCCATCGGGGAGAATGACTAATGGTCTATAAAAGCCGCATATGGCGCGTGTAGCTTCTGTAAAATATTTTCTTATTTCTGGATACCAAATATAATATTGAAACTTTAAAATAGCTGTTACGTAGGTTCATAATTTACGCTCCGGATTTACTTGGATATAGCCATTATTTACCTCACGGGATTATTGGTTTCCAACGGTTAGGTTAACATGTTTGGAAGATGAATATTATTGGATAGGGAAACATAAAATTGATAAAATGCTTGCGTAACTGCAGCATATTCCGCTTTATTTAATCTGATTACTCCCAGGTAGCCAGGGTTAGCGTAGCAAGTAGCGACAGAAAATAAACACTTCCTAAGGCTATTAGCTGTTGGCGTAAAACTAAACAAGATTATACATTAAATTTCTTCATAGTTTTTTCGTTCAATTTCTATTTAAAGAACATTGAAGTAATCAGGAGTTCGAAAACAAATAATATTATTTTATGAACACTGTTCAGAACAAAATGTAAAGAAGCTATCCAACTTCTTAAGGATTCAATCTTCTAGTTTCTGAACTAAACTTTTTCTCTTGAGCACATACTTAAGTTTGATGTAATGCGGAGCCACTCGAGCCGTATTATCGTATGTTCGGTGTCCATCGCGGGATCAGCACTAACAGCATGAAGTTTCCAGTACCGCGCTACTTCACGTCGTTAAAGTAATGACATTGTACTTACTGCGTACACAACACGTTCATAAAGTTGTATTTGAAACATTAAAGTGCTTCGAGTAAATAAAATCCATTTCTCCACGAGTATTCTTATACGAGGGCTATCTTCACACAACGGATAAATAAAAAATAACTCGAGTCTAGCGCTAGGTGGAAGGCTTTCTAGCAAATGGCTTTAAAAATATTTCATTTCTGGAAAGGTTTCGAGTCAGAAATAGCGCCAAGTGACAGTTCAACTGATGTGTTCTGCTGCGAAACTGGGAGCGGTACATTTATTAAACGTCGCCCGTTAAAAACGAACCAGCTAGGTTAGACGAACTCATCTGAAAATGTGATAAAACAGCTTTTGTTTAAAAAGCAATAATAATATAGAAACATTGAAAGTACATTGTAAATTGTATTTCATCTATCGTATTCAAGTCTCTCGTACAGAATGTTATCGAGTAGCTCGTACAGATGTAATAGATAGAGATATATTAAAACTGTGTTCCGACGCCATATGTAGCAAGCAGGACCTACGAAGCAAAACGTGACTAGACTTGGAAGAAATTCGATTGCTCGCGCGGTTGCCCCGGACGATCATCCCGAATCAATTTAAGATTAGATCTAAATTTCACATGAAATCGATATTACATTTTAGTTTAAAATGAACACTCGACATGGGTGTGATTTATAAATTACTCACACTAAATCTTCGCCGAAAGGCATGTACTTAAAAATCGATCATGAATTATTCCGGAGTAAGTCTCGTGGCTGACATTTCAGTATCAAAATACATTTACTTATTACTAAGCTATCAAGATTGAGAAGCTAGTTTATGTTCCGTACATATTTAATGAGAATTTCGCTGTATTCACAATCAGCTTGTATTAAGTTCCTTCGGTTTATGTTTTGTTGAGTACTGAGTAGGTATATTTGCCTAGCGTTTATTTATTCTGCGGTTTGCTTAGCCTTGCCGGTTGACTAAAGCCTGAATGTTCTAAATCGAATCTGACTTGCGCTCGATGTAGTTGCAATGTTTTGTGTGAATATTGTTTATAACTGAGATATTTTATGTTCAACAGTTGCTTACTTAAAATACTTAGGTTAACGTGATACATTTCTTTATGAACTTTCGAACGTTTAATGTCCCTGACTTAGGCTTTTAAAAGATAATTATAATTTACTTAGCTATATACCTATCTCTTCGTTTTGAAATTCCCGACAAGGTTCACAATTGTTAGATATTATTTAAATTTAACCACACAGGTTAAAAGGACGTAATTATAACTCTACATTTAACTCAAATCAAGCTTAGAAAACACTCAACACCCATATTACTACTTATTCTCATTTTAGACTAAAATATGCAAACTCATCACAAATTCGTTATAATTCTAATTAAATAATCCTACAATTTGACGCAGATACAGTTGGCTTGTCGTGTCGTGTCGACATTTCAGCATCAAGTTAATAAGAACAAAGGGTTCCAATATCCATTATAATATCTGAACCAGCTGTGTCAAATTAACCCCATAACTGTTTAATTAATTTTCATCTTGCTAGACCCTGGAGAGGTGTGTCGTACAGTTTGAATGTGTTTGTAGCGCATTTTAACACAAATTCAGTTTTGATATCGGAGTATGCAAATACTTATATAAAAGACCTATATATTTGTTTAACAAAAAGCCGAAATGTATAAAAAATATATATGAAAAGTTGTCAATTAAATTGTAGAGCACCAAGCTCTACAATGAAATCAAGAACAAAAACATGCATTATTAATTAGGCACATACATACGTAGCTACTTCAAAGACAAAAAACACTTTTTTGCCTTCGCAAAGCAATATTTCTATATTTAAACTACCAGCACCTGGACCTATATTAGCTATATTTTATTGTGAATATTATTTACTCCAGTAGGTTTACTTTTGTAAAGCATGACAAAACGAAGCCGGCGGTGAATACTAGCTTTATACTAGACGGATGCAGAGCAATGTTTATCAGTACTATGGCTATTGTTTATGTTAAAGCTCGAGACGGCTTGAGCAAAGCGAAGATGAATCGGAGCATTGCGACTGCCCACACAGCGGGGGAGGCGGCATGACGGACATTATATTATTCTATTTCTTGTTGAATTTATGTTCAGATGGGTATATTTATTGAATACAGTTTGAGGCATAAATAGGAAGTATTTTAATTATTTAATTGAAGTACACACAAATTGCAAAACACGACGCGCGACGTTAAAGTATATGATGTACCTACAAGGCTGCTGCTTACTTCTTAAGAAATCTTTGACAAGTTGTCTTGATTGTTAAAACTAGAAGGCGCCTGACGGAAGACTGTTATCAGAATAAAGATGCCCGAATTGATGTTCGATTAATGATCAAGATATTTTTGTCTTGAGATTGAAGTAGCACCGGCGGTTATATCATGAGCTCACTATTAAGAGGTTCCGTAATAACAGTGTCTTTTGAAAGTCGTAAAAACGTGCCTTTCTGTTACCATAACCGTTATTAAAAAGCCGAATTCATAAATAACTAAAGAAACTTCTAAATTAGGCACCTAATCTTCAGGTTGAACCTAAAGAGGATGTCCAGCGGACATAAATAAAAACATTTAAGCAACATCTCAAAGTCGCCACAAAAACTGAAATCCCGACTTGCTGCAATTTGAGCAAAGAAACGTTAATTCATACCTCAACTTTTTTCTTTTTCAAACGACAAAATTAGGCTCCCTTAAAAGCCACGGGCGCGAACGCAAATCCGATTTGAGTAATGAAACGAGACTAATTAAAAAGTCGGAAGAAAATTTATGCGAAAACAAGGCTTTATTCGAGAAGCTATTTAATTTTTTCAACTTATAATGCTTTAGAAGTAGGTGTCATAAGTCCAGATTTTCGGACCTACTTTGTCACTTAAATAAAATATGCGTTTAAGGAAAATTTGTTTACATCTTTTTCTGTAGTCCGGTTAAAGGCGGACAACTTATTGGTGACAATTTTCAGTGCTAGCGCTATACAATACTTTGAATAGTATTTATATCGAGTGAGTATATGTTATAGAGATCATGATATATTATTATAGTAGTGTAACCCTTTAGCGAACGTCTCAAAAGTTACCATAAACAGTTTCTACATAAAAGTATAATGGTATTCTTACTCAATCACTCAGAATATAGCTGCTATGTGCCTAGTAAGAACAAAAACAAATGTCGACAATCCACACAAATATACGAGCATTATAAATATCTACGACTATTCGTTAAAACTCGATATCAACGCTAGCACGTGGAATTGCCTGTTACTTCCGAATAGAGTTCTTATCACCCCCTAAGGAAACTAGCGTGCTAAAGCTACCACGTAAACCAACATCGGAGCGTTGTGCTCATGCGTGATTTTATATCGTGACCTTACTGAATCGACGGTCGTCTACGAATTACAGTTGAACAAGGAAGCTATAAACTTTCAAAGCCGCTTTGCGAAAGGTGCGTGCGTTAGATCGCGTGTAGCCCTGCCTTTACGTAAATGCCGACTATAACAATATAACTTGTTCACCTTGTTTTGATCTTGCAAAGTGACTTACGATCCCTAAACGCTGAATTCGTCGGCGATAGTTTTTTGTTCCGAAATATGACAGTATGTAAAACTAATAATAGCGTAGGTTATGTAGTAGTCGTACCTCGCACCGCGCTGACACAACCAGCTCTTGTTAACAAAATATAAGCTTGTTTAAGGGGTGGCTTCGGCAACGTATTATAGCTCTATTTATTTTGGTTAGCAACGAATAGTAACATGAATCTACTGTTTTATGTTTTAGAGGACAGTTAGACAAACGTAGATACAGTAATAAAGTTTCAACCAAGGAACTACTTTGATGTACACTACCTCCTTAATTTACATATTTACAATATAAAGATTTAATTGTTAAAATCCACACGCAGCGTCATAAAACATTATTTGTACAACAAAATATCTTCATCGATATTAGTATGTATGTGCCTGCGATACTTTGACCACAAAACCGCAAGTGCCTGAACATCGGCTTACCTACCATTCGGCGTTCCGGAATTCTACATAATGCTATAAGGTTTTAAATATTATAGACGACTATGTTCTGTATATTAAATAGAGTAAAATTCACGTCTAAAAAGTTGCGCTTACCTATTCCATTATATCTGCACCCTGAACTATTTTTTCTGTAGTTAATGGCGTAATTAACTACACGTACCATAATTTATTATGGTAATAACTAGAACATTAAAGTTTTTTTCCATAAATAATTCGTTTACATTACTAGTCATTACCGGGGTATATAAACGAATCGGCCATAATATTACGGCAGTCTAATCTCACAAAAACGGTAAAGTAAAAAAATACAAAATGGCCGGTAATCGCGGTAATGTTCACGAAGGTATGTCACGCAACAAGAACTTTTATTTAACAACTACTGTGATTTATTTTATAAAAATGAAATAACAATTTCTAGCTTACCGTGCCGCAATTGAAAGTAATAAAAGCCGTTATAAAGAATGATTGATGATTGCCTTGGGATAATGATTGATTGATTGAAAGTACTAGAAGCGATTGCCTCTCAATATTCTAGAGTATTTATCGATGTTACGTTAAGGTTTTATGTTATTTAAATACATATCCCTAACATTTCGTAGGTTTTTTAGGGATACATTTTTAGGTGCCAGTATTTCTTGCAAAAATCAATATGGTTCTTCTTTACTGAGTAGCTATGGCATTTGGGTATCAGACAGACATGACGTTAATATACTCAATACGTTTATTGCATTCCACAATGTCTATACCTACCACCTAAGTAGGTACACAAGATTCATTAGTTTTGGAGCATTGTGGGCCCTAATAACATACTTTAAATTTGTTAAGTTCAGTTTTGTTAGAGAATAAATACACGTATTTCGACAAAACTCCAATAGCTATTTTTAGTACTGCTAATCAAAAAAGCGGTTCACATGTATAATATTAAAACTACGCTCGATCGAAAGCCACGGGTTGGTACTCGATCTTGGTTTGATTCGATGCAACCAATATTGGACTGAATCAAGAATTGAGTCAAATTAAAAAAAAAACAGGACTAACAGTTTGGCGACTTTGCACGCAGACACGAGATAACTGTCATAAGGTAGGTGCCAAAATCTTCCCATTTATAAAAAACTAGTTTGGGGCTTGTAATAGGCGGCGAGTGAATGCATTCTTCCATTAATAAGAGGTATTTTTATGCACCCATTACACCCATTATAAATTGTAACCAATGGAAATCTACGGTAGGTACTACCTAGACAAGTTACTTTTTTATTTACTTTACATTTTTCTGAAGGGATGTCTAAGATGGAATCGTGGAGGTAATGAAAACTTCTACTGATGTTCACCAAAAAGAAACAACTTTGTGAGTTCATATCAACAATATTTATTAGTTAAATATTATTTTTGTGGTATATTTTGTGCTTAGAACTATATTATATCAAGATTTAAGAATTACTTAATACTAAATACAATCTTATTACTTCTGCTCATTAATATCATATTATGCTTTAAAACGAATTGTCTTCTTTTTCAATGTTTTCATTTACCCAAAAAAAATTATAAGTCTTAATTATTAATACTTAAAAAGTATACGCGTTTACAATTCTGAAACTAAAAAGAACGCGCTTTAAAATAAATAATATCACATTATCCACAACGGAACGTGTCATAGTCTCTCATACATTCAAACCAACTGAAGTTAAACAAATAATAGACGATTACTATTGTATAAGTCACAAAATGTTATTATTGTATAATTAAAAAAGTATAAGCAATATTACGTAATTAACAAAAATTATCGAATGCTACAAAATTATTTTTACGTAAAAATAATCAAGAACAATACACCGGTACTAGGACAGAAATCTTTAAATCTTATCGTATGAAGTGTTTCTACATTACAACCAACCTAACATTAAATGACCTACGCACAATACGCCTACCAATAATGGAATATAAAAATGGAAAGGATTAAGATGTTGCGTTTAACTAAATACAAGTTAATATAGAAATAACCAAATTCCCATTACGGCTTCGCTCTTATATCTTCAGAGCAACTGTCAGTGAACCTCGTCGCTTAAGAATAAACCCTGTAGCGTCGAGAATAAGACACAAAATCATACGGCTATGTATCAGATAGTGTGAAACACATCTTGTCCAACGGGGCGCGTACGTTGCGTCCGACACGTATAAAGAAACGTGTGTTATGTACTCCTTAGTTACGCAATTATTGTAGTCATAGTAACCTAAAGCGTAACTGCTGTGTGGTCACAGGGGATCACATGGACGTAGGGGACCAAAAGTTCATTTCGCGGAGTTCTGACGGTTTCGGTCTGAAGGTCTGTGGTTTGACTGGCTTGGCTTGCTGAGCGGACGGTTCTTGAGACAAGTTGTGTAAGATTTTGCTCTTGGGCGAAGGACCGAGGTTTTCCACTGATTCGACAAGACTACCTGTAATTTAATAAATACATTTATGAGATTATTTGTCGAAATCAATAGACATTTTCTTAGAAATAGACGTAACACATACAGTAATATAAAGCGTAAACAAAACAAATTAGTATACTGAATACTAATTTGTTTTGTTTACGCTTTATATACGCTTCACAATGCGTTCTGAGAAATTCTAATTCAATATGCTTTCTGTTTGACAACACATGACGTCATAAAAGCACTAGCACAGAACGTGACAAAACCGTTCAGCATACACAACACACGACACGTGACGAGTAGTCACATTACTGATACAAAATGACGTCACTGATATGCAAGAAAAAGCACCACGAAAGTAAAATACAAACATTGGCTAGACAGTGGATAAATAAAATATTGTAGTTCACAATGAGTCAACAGTCTTTTTGTAGCTATGTTTTGAAAAAGACTTATTAATTACATACTAGTTACCTAAAGTCTAATTTAGATAATGCGATAATTATCGTGCAAGTTGCAGTACATTGCATTGCACTGTTGTAATAATATCGTTTGTTACCAAACATTGACGGTGACTGTGTATTGCAAGACATTTCTCGCATCGTCTAAACCGACTTAAATAGATATCTTACCTCGCGAAATTGCCAAAGTTTCATGATTCTCTTCTTCAGCTAAAGTGGAAGTAGATGTAGCGAGCTCCTTCTTCAAACCGAGAAGAGCCATAGACAACCAGGATCTAGGCGTGTTAGGATCATCTACCGGCTCGTATGGCGATGTGAAAAACCTGCAACAATAATAATTAGATTTAATAGTCAATTAGATTTCTTTAGCAGTTCATTTTTTGCTTTTTTTAATTTCAAGGGAGTGAATTGGGGTAACAAGGGTGGCAAGTTTAATGGCGTTAAAAAGTTTTGGATTCCGAATACTTGAACGTTCGCAAGGCCACAGTGAGAAAAACTGCGGTGATCAATGCTCAATGCTTCTCTATATGCAAAGAGGTACAGATACAATAATATTTAGAGGCTAATATTTTGCTGACTGGAAACTTGTAGTGTCACCTAAAACTAAATTTCGGTGAAACAGTCAAAACCTGGTTTACGTTAAAAAAAACAGGCTGGATATTTTACTGTCGATGGTGAAAGTTTAATTACATTAGATATGCGAAAAATATATTTTATATAATTTAAACACAGTGGAAATCAATAAGACATTATCAGTCAGACGACTGATTACCTGCAACCTTGTCACTGACCTGTATCTAGTGAAGTCGAAGGTTTAATGTGCTCGATACATGATAAGCACGTGAGACAAATAATAACCCTTATTTATGTATTTATTAAAAACTTTATGTACACAGTGATACAGCGGGTAATTTCGGATAAACAAACGTTTGGGTTCACAAAGAAATGATCAAAAGTCAGAGTCAAAGAATCAAAGTGAATAAACTTGGAAAGCTTCATTTTTTAATCACGTGTTTATGTACATACTCAGCGCATGATACTTATTTGATAACCTAAATCCAATCGCAATAAGTGATTTCATAATAAGTTAATTTATATATTTAGGATATAATGACACTCTTAATACAGTGTCCGACAATCTTATCGTCGCGTTTTGCAAATGTGATTACTGTACAACTTCTAAGCATAGTTACAACCTTGACTTTATAAAATAAAATAAAACAGTTGTCAAGTGACTTAAGATTGAATATTCAATCAATAATACACAAAGAAATAAAGTGATACAAAGCAGTTTGAACTAGTCACAAATCGACGACGGTCGCTGAACATTTACATAACCAGAAAAATATTTTTGAGAACTTGCCACAACTTTGTAATATTTATCTATACACGGTGATTTTTTAGTCGTCTTACAAAAGCAGCCCAGTTCATGTATCCAATGACTAGAACGCGTTCATGATAAAAAATAGGGATTTATGTGATTTGAAAAAAAAAAATGCAATTTTTATTAAATATTATGATGCAATTCGTAGTTTTTTAGAAACACAGCTCTGTTGCGAGCGCGGTCCGAGCTTTGTAACAATGGTGAGGGGCGCGGGCGGCGGCGTTTTTATCATTTTTAAGAGTATATTTCAGATTTCTCTTGTTTAATTTTTCTTCGTACTTATTATCTTAGTTGATGATAAAAAAATAATAATCGCGTCTAGGGGTATTTTACGTCGGATACATGAACTGGGCTACTTTTGTAAGACGACTAAAAAATCACCGTGTATATTGTGTATATTATTAAATTCTTTATCCAGTCCTCTTATTCTGAAGCTTAATGCTTGGTGTCTTAAATGAACAAAGGGCTAACTAATTCTTAAAAGATCTAAAATACTACTGAAAAAGTACTGTGAAATATAAAGAAAAAAAATGTGCACGTGCCGTCGATAAAGGAGAAACACGTGAATACGAAACATAACAAATAATTATGCCTCTGTATTAGTTCCACAACGGAAAATGACTATGATCCATGAAGATAAATGTACTTCATAGATAGGTGTTTAAGTGGCTATTGAATATATTCATTTGTTTTTCAATAGTAACCCATTTTCCTCTTTTTAATTATAATAGTGCAGCTGACCCTAACGCACTTCGTTGGTCGGCTAATATATTTATTAGCCTGTGACAATCACAAATAATGTGGCTTATTGATGGAAGTACTTCCGAAATCGGTTGACTATATTCAGAGATAGCCCCTAAAACTCAGCGAAGCGACACGACAAGCGACACTTCATAATATATTTTTTTTATTAACTCATTAGGCAGCAAAATCTAGCCTAATTCTGAAGAAAACCAAATACTACTTGGGCGCTATTTGCATTTCCGCCATCTTCAAATCTAGCTTAATAAAACCTGACCTCTCATTGGCGCTTTATACAGCAAGAGTACTCACTTTCAGTAGGCAATCTATAACAATTATCAGAACCAAAGTTTGTATACTATGCTTATAGCATTAAAGATAAGGATGATAGTGAGGTGGATAAGGGCAGAACAGGCTAGTGTGAAACAGGGAAAAAACCCCAAGCTACAATTCAAAGTAACAGGGAAAATTAAGAGAATTATGTTCCACTTGTGTTATCTCTCTGTCCGTGGGGAATAAATGCATTTTCTCTCTTTCTTTCTTTCACTTCTGTGGTAATGACTTACCGATTGCCGTTCATTTTCCTGCGTGAAGTGGGGCTGGAGGGTGGCGAGTGCGCGGGCGTGGCGGGCAGGCTCTTGCTGCCGCGTCGGTGCATCAGGTTGTACTGATGCATCTCCGGCGCAACCGCGTGTTCCTCTTCGGGAGAGGCTACCGTAAAGCCACGGGATGACTTCGATGAGATTATCTGATGTGCCACCTGGAATTAAATGGTTTTGTTATTATTATTTCGTGTTAGTTGTTAGTCCAATATTATTAATAAAATATTTTAAATAAACTCCTCATCATACCCACCAATAATGAAGGTTTATAGATTGAAATTGTTAATAAAGGAGATATAAGTAGTGAGCTCCGATAGAGCTTAGGGTCAAGATTACTTTTATTGATAAAAGTATGTTATGGAAAAGGAAAATCCCACTTTTAAATTACACGGAATTTCTAATATTTTTGGTGTGTTGATTCCTGTGGTTAGTAATGGGTAAATTTATTGTATTATAAATAAATTGGCTAATTCAATGTTTTCTTTGGTTATAAGAACGGACTAACAGAATATACCTATTATAAATGTCGAGTACAGATAATGAGTTCACGTATGACAAAGCATACCTAAACATCGGTTCGGTATTATGATTTATTATTGTTACAGTTCAGTTACAATAAACAAGGTCGGTTTAAACAACATAACAAACGGAAAAGAACAACTAGACGACAGTCTATACATATCAATTATCATCAATTAAATCAATGTATAATAGATAAGTTGTTTTGAAAACACTAAGTACCTAATTTATTGTTCCTTTTTACGTCATACTTATAATGAAGCGTAATTTCACCATTTTTAGTTTATATAAACACCATTAGGATGGAAAACCCAATACAGTGTAAACTAATGGAACAAAAGCTTGTTAGTTCTGTAAACATTATTCGAGATTCTTTGATAACGCGAACGGTATCACTATCAATATATAAACAACACACTAGATATGTTTACTTTACATTCCTAGGATACTAAGTGTTGTTTTATTTGCGCTTTATTTGTACTGCAGTTGTTTTCCAAACACCTAGAAAATGATGTAACCAATGCAAATATTTCTGGACACTAATAACAAGCTGAGTTGTTGATAAGGAGTAATTAAAAACATGTCACGCCCAATCGCAAGACCGAGTTATCAACACATGAGATACTGTGTTTAACGACTATATTCATAGTCATATTTTTATTTTCACATGAATTTTCTTCACATCTTTACAGACCTACATAGAACTTTCTAGACGAGAATTCTTTACTCAGAGTGCGTAAAGGACAATTAGGGAAGAATGCCAGCGAAATAAAGCTAGAACATAATACAGCGCTATAATAACAATACTGCGATCGCCGATCACCGATGCGTTTGCCAAGTGCAGCGCCGTATTTATAGAATTATAAACTCGTATGCAGGTCGTTAAGAATCCTATTTGAACTAGTTAACGAATTCCGTGGTACTGTTATGAAACGAAACCAACCTCTATTGAACGACCAGAGTTATTTATGTACTTAACCGAAGCATTTCAGTTTGCTATAATGGTATTCACTTCACCGCACAATAAACTTTCAACTATTTCTTATAATGACTTTCGGTGGAACTCACCTTGACAATAGAAGTGCCGCAAGCCGCGCCTTCGCCTTTAAATCCGTCGTCGGTCCCAGCTGGTTTCGGCTTAGATGAAGCTGACTTCACTGTAAATAAAACAAAACTGAGCATAAAGTCATTATAGGCATTCATTGCATATTGCAACAAACGATAACTTGTAATACGATTGTAATTTTACATCACTTTAGTACTAACTTCATGACACACATTGCGTATTAGTTTTATTACAACATTATGATATCAACTAGATAAAATATTGTACAGACACAAAGGGCCTTAAACGAGCTTAACATAAACTAAAAATTGCCTCCATGTGCATATGCAACTAGAGAATTCTAGCAAATTCTAGTGTATCCTGCAATACATAAGAAAAAACTCGATTATTTTCAAAACCGTAAGTTTTTTTAATTCCGATTCTTTTTAAAACTTACGGGTTTAAGAAAAACCGATTCCATTTATAAAAACTAGCTGTGTAGCAGTGTAGGTACCGGCCAATGTCAATGTCATACGATAACCTTTCGAAACACACAAAGTTGTCTTACCAGCTGTGTTGATTGGTGCAATGCCGTGGAGTACGTCTTGACACGGTTTTGTATGTTTCGACCAGTCCTTCTCCTTGACTACGTTGTACGCTGATGGGGCTTTGACTTCGTTTGACGGCTCGGCGAACACTTTCGGTCCCGCGGCGTCAAATTTCGGTTTCCCAAACAATACCTCGGGTTTTGGGTATCTTATGTAGAAAAATGAATCTTCGGGAGCAGGCGGCGAGCTGGCAAAAGGTTCATACTCCCTGCAAAAAAAGAAAACGTCATTTAATAACATGTATTTAAATCTTTAGATTAGATAACAAAAAATGTTTACAAGCATAACATTGTAACGTTACAATACAACAATGGAGGTCAATTGTTAAAGTTATTAACATTATTGTAGGCCAATCCGAGGGCGATCAACGACACTCACGATAAAATGTTGTTGAACTGTGCCATCATGTTCCTCTTTCTGAACATTTTGAATTTCTTTTAAATTAATGTGCTCTCCTTAATATGAAATTGCAGTCCGGAACGTATACTCCGGTATCACAAAATGTTTATTTGTTGGTATTTTGAAAAGAAAATTCTTCTTGAAAAATATGATTTCCGTAAGGGTACAGAATGTAGCGGTATACACGGTCTGTGCGAAATAACTAAAATAACACGCTCATGCTTTGCTTTTTATACAACCTAGAGATAGGACTTGCTCATGATAAGAGTACACATAAAATAACAACGTCACTTTGAAAATAAATTCTAACAACAAGCCTACGTGTACGTCACGCCAGCGCGGGCCAATGAGAGCGGCTCATTAGCGCACTCCCTCTTTCACAAAACATCACGAGGGGCTTACGTAGCCAGCCGGCTCGTAGAGGTTGAAAACACGCTCAGAATAGAACGACTACTCGTATATCTTGGCAATCATGAAACTGGTATTTCCAACGACATTTCCACAAAACTTTACTCCATGATAATGTCATTAACACTTGTAACTTAAATGCGTTACGTACCAGTGGTTAGGCTACACTAAAATAGATGCGGCCACGGCGAGTCAGGCACGCTAGCCAATATCCGGAAAACAAACAAGATTATTACTTTGCATTCACAAGGTTCAAACGGTGATACAATTCTAAATAATCAATATGAATTTTGAAAGTCGTATGTCTAGCGAGTAGATACATCCTTATATATTTTTTGCGTCTGAGTTTGCTTGCAGCTAGGAAAAATATACACGCAAAAATAAGACCAGTTCTGTAGCTAGTATTTTGAGTAAAAATAAATGAAAACGTCAATGACCCTTCGGCTTAATTGCTTGGCAAAGCATGCATGTTTTAGCCCATTAAGTCTTCATTTCAGATCACATTAAATAGGTATTATTTGACTAAAAAAAAAAACAAAAAAAAGTTTCGCGATATAAGTACGTATATATTACTCTGCTTGACATATAGATAACTCCGAAATGAAAATATTGACCGAAATTATAACGTAAACAATACGCGAAGTAGGTAAGAATGATAAGACAGATTGGACTTGTAATCACTTGAATAAACCTTCTAACAATAAATCATAAAGCTGCAACTATAAAACAGTTACCATAACATAGCGACCGATAACGCTGTACGTATGGTACCATATCATATTACAGGACTAAGAATATAATAAAAAATAATATGACGTCACTTTAACGAGAAGTAAAATAGTAATTTTTTGTGAAAGTCACGATGAACGGTGGAAAACGTCTTGCAAATGAAAGATTTTGAATAAAGACAAAATAAAATTCTACGTAGACAATTCGTGCCAGCTCTGCTATACATATTTTGCGGATTGATAATTCTATTGCGCATTTGGATAGGTAAGTATTTGAGGATTGCGCGAAGAAAGGAGTTCCATACAACCAGGTGCAAAAGTGGGCAAAACTCCAACAACGATAGTGAATAATGCTGTTAACTAGTAAATTGATATTCAGACCTCGAATGTCTGAAATGCGTTTCGTGTTTCCTAAACATAAGAAAAGGACTGGAACAAAATTTGCGAATCCTAGAATGAAATTGGTGGTCTATTGTCACCTGTTGAATGCCAATGCCAGCAGAAGTTCAGGTTTATATCAAACAGCACATTACCTTAGTAATTCAGTTTTATATAAACAATTCAGAAAGTTTCTAGAGAATGAGTATTCGAGTTTTTAAATATACTCAAATCAATGCCTTCATTCAATAATCCTATCGAAAAAGATTGATAGCGTGATTGCATTGTAAGTGCTAACAAAAGAAGACTTACATCATTCGTACTGTCATGGACAAAACCATATCATCGAAGTTACTTAACTAAATTTAAACAGTATAGATAATTTTTAATTTACGACAAAGGTTCGATAGTTTGGCAAAAGTTACACGAAATCTTTGAGCAGGCCGAATGATAAATAAAACATTGATATCATCATGACTGGTGATGACTCCAGAGAATTTCCAGAAAACATTTTGATAGATCAGATATATCATTGGTGTCATTGGTGAAACACAAAAATAGTTTAATGATGTCTTAGTTAATTTGTATTGTTATATTTGTTTAAGCCATAATTATTGTAGGTTGACAAAGGCATCGACATGCCAATGTAAAATGAACTGAAATGTGAAATGGTGTACAGTTGCAAAAAATATTCAATATTAAAACAATTTCAACACTTGCGAGTAAGCAAAATTATTAATTTGTTTATATTAACATCGATTTGGTTACATACCGTTAGCTATTTACATTAATGAACATTGAACAATTCGTCGAATACATACATACATACATACATTATTTTACTTTCTTCGTGCGTAATGTTTATAAACTAGCATATTTGATCTACAAACTGTTGTTTATAATTATTAGAGAAGTTTAATAGAAAATGCCCTATTTATTGAATGTATTCTGTGTCTTGGTACATCAAGCAAACGACATTATCAAGGATTGATTGTTCTACGTCATTTGTTTGGCATTGGACGAAGCGTATCCATACTATCCATCACAGTCTTAAGTCGTTATCAATAAAAGCTACTCAGAATCAACATTTCATTGTTTTGCAATCATGTCATTTAACTTCGTTTTGACATTTAAAAACCTGTTTGTTGTTTACGTAGAGACACACCTTCATTCCGTCGCATAAGTGGTCGTACCACTCACCACAAGCTGACCCCACCGGATTGCATTGAATAGTATTTGTGAAACAAATGCATACGTCATTGAGACCTGCTTTGACGTATTTCTCTGAACTATATGACTTGTAAACAATAATTACTGCACCGATGACCGAGTGGTAAATATCATCACACCAAACCCGCTGTGCGGGGCGGCGTGCGAACCATGTCGCGGGTTCGATTCCCGCGTAGGACACGTTTGTGTGATCCACGGTGTCTTGTACATGTAACTTTAATGTTTTCGAAACACCCGTGACACAAGGAATAAATTCTTTCATTCGTATTAATAAAAAAAATATTTATAGGGTAACATTGTGACGCTATGCACCTATTTTACAATAGGAGTAATCTTGTAAACAGAAAATATTTTAATTATAATAACCAAGCGGAAAAGAGTACACTTTTGGTTATACTAGACAAGGGTCCAAATTAAATAAGTAATGCACTCAAAATTATTTAATACTGTATAGTTTACGGAAAGTGTTGAAACTGTGTGGCCTATAAAACACGTCATATAGGAACGGTATTGCGTCATTGTAATAATATTCTAGTCGGCCTACTGCATACTGTTACGAAACTTCAAGGCAAAAATCGCACGCGCTCTACGGAGTTTTAGAAAGTATCCAACGAATTATGTCGATGTCATGACGATTGACCACTGTTCAAGGAATAGATGATGATGGGGAGTAAGTACTCATGGTAATTATGAAACATCACATAACACATAACGTTGTAGGTTTCAATGCCTCAAATGTTGAGGAAAAAACTGAATATTTAAAAGTTGTAATCGATTGTATAGTGACGATTATGCCTCATTATGACGTCACACGCAAACCCGACGTCATACATACACAAACACCTGGAAATAGGCATCAAATTGAAAATTTAAATAAATACGAGAACAATCGTGACTCGTAGATCAATTACAGATCATGTACAGAAATAAACCGCGATAAGTAAGCAGTTGAAATTCACAATCTAATGTATCGGTCGATGTTATCTAACAAAACGGAAATCGTAACGCGAACTTTGTGTTTCGGGAAAATTAAAAGTTACAACACAATGCTATCCCGTAATCATGTTATGGTTATTCTAACAATGAACCAGTATGTAATCCCATTTTTACACAGAGAGAGAGAGAGAGGAAGATATGCGGCTTTACGTAGTGTAGTGTGTCGTCTCGTTTCCGCATCTGTAGCATTCTTATTTTAAGAGGTGGTACTGGTAAGCTTATGGACCTCAGCTTCAACGTGTAAATAACAAATTAAAAAACGGTCCCAAGAAAATACTAAAGGTAATTTAATGTCGGGGCATTAGGCCTCTAAGGATTAATTAGGTTATTTATTTCAGGATTGACGTTTGTTTACACAAGGAATTCACCTCCATAATTCTAGAATTCTATAAACGCATACCTAGCTACAGATTATGTCTAGGAAGCTTTGTTATTCTTAGCTGACATTGACTACTATAACAGACAAAGACCACCGAGACGTTTCCGCGATATGATTTTATTCCTTTTTCTTCCTATATTTGTAAATACTGGTATTACATACAATGTACTTTACCTTAACCAGAATATTCTGGGCTAAGAATGACTATAAGAGACAGAACAACGTAGACGTTGCGAATGAAAACAATTTGTCCTTGCTGTATTCCTTAAGTTTACACAATTGTTTTATAAGTTTACTAGCTTTTCGCCCGAGGCTTCGCCCGCGCCGATGTCGGTTATATCGCGTTTCCAAGAGAACTCTTCAAAAGTCCGGGATAAAAACTATCCTATGTTCTTTCTCAAGGTCAACTCTATCTCTGTACCAAATTTCATTAAAATCAGTTCAGTGGTTTAAACGTGAAAACGTAACAGACAGACAGACAGAGTCACTTTCGCATTTATAATATTAGTAGGGATAGAACTTATGTAACTCTAACTGGTTGTTTACATCAAAACTGGCAGAAGGATGATAAAGAAGACGGATGGGTAAAATATGCTCGAGCAAGCTTTGTCATACGCTCGAGCTTTTAATCTCCTTTCTCTTTCTTCTATGATAATCTTTAAAAAAATGTATTGTTCTAATAAATTTGTCTCGTTTTATTGCAGATACTCCAATATGCCTATATAATTTGCAAAAGCGCTTGAAGGGTAAATACAGTACACAATATACTTTGGTTGACGCCAAACGCTTAGGAAGCGACTGGTTTAACTCATTATTTAATACTTATATAGGAATATTATTTAAGCGTATTGGAAAACATTAACGGTAAAGCGTGACGTCACTTGTTATCATAAGCACAGCCAACTTTCTGCGCTTGGAAACAGATAACGCGCAAAAGATAATTAAAAAATAAAATAATAATATTATCAAAACTGGCCAGAATTAAATTGTTATCTATCGTCAATCACAGAATTTGAATGCACGTTTATTGTTCATTTATGACTGCTCAATACCAAGACTTGGTTTTACAAACAAAAGATTTTATGTTTTGTATAGTATCGGATTGGTCTCACAGTTTCAAATGTTTGTTTTTCAGTAGATCTCAATTGTCTGAAACCGTGGGAAAACCACTAGATAATACAGTTCAGAACCAAACAAAGTTTGGCCGACGTGGTATTATTTCCAGACTGCGTGAGAAAGATGGTAATGATTTTCGCGGATTTGATGTGACTCAGTTTGACCATTCTTTAAGCTGTTAAAAGGGCCCGTAGTGTGCAGATATTAGTACATGTATAGATACGATTACCAATAATCAATAACAAAATTGTGACTCACACGGTTGGCTTCGATTGAGATGCAATTTTATGTAAATCTTGTACTCACTGGAAATCAACCGTTTTCCTCTGCAATTTCTTCACAAATGAGTTTTCACTACTTGAAGAGCCAATAAATGTGAAAGCACTTCAAGAACAAACCCTTCGACACGTACTGGCCACTTATTAATTAACAAACGTTAACAGGCCATGTTTATAAAACTTACACACGTGCCCACGAGGCTCACCGCCAGTCGCGCGACGTCGGTAAAACAGTTATTCACTACACTTCTATTTCGAAAGCAGTAAGGGTGTTTTTAAAAGAATTTCTGCTATAAAATGATAGGAACCTACTAAAGACAAAACATTGACCTTATTTCTAAAGCATTGGTTCATTCTCCTCATTGTTAAACCTATTTTATTGCCAGGAAAGAATGGAATTACCTATAGAAGTCATATTTCTATTCTTGCACCATAATAAGATTATACTTAAATAGAATATAGTTCATGGTATTCTTTTACGAATATTTACAAATGGTCTTAATAAACAATTTAGAAAATGTTAATGTAATATTCACCAAATTCCAATTTTATTTGATAGGTATTAATTGGTGTTAATGTTAATTGAAATAATTCTAATGCACCTATTGTTATCAAGATGTTGTTATATTTAATCATTAGTGAACAAGGCTTAATGTTGCAATGAGTTTTACCTTCACGGTTGGGTAATACAACACAAATTAAAGTATATTGTAATTGATTGGCTGTATAAGTTGGATTAACAATTAACTCAGAAATAAATCAGGTCCAATTATAGTTTTGGAGCAATCTCTAAAAAACATGCTATTAATACATAAGCGAACAGTTATACAAGTACAGTTGTGTATTAATATAGTACAATGCTCATAATACACATTCACAATCACTATTGAACTTGAATTAATATTAAGTAAAAAGAAATCAGTACTCACTTCACTGGTTTGGTTTTCATCCAAGTTGGCAGGGTAAATCCATCCTTAATTTCAGGGTCACTTGAAGCCATGGTTTTATTTTTAATGACAAATTATATAAAAACTCTTTAGTAAAGTAACTTTTAATTTAAGAACAAAAAGACAACTGTCTTGATTATACACTAAAAACTCAGTGGTTCTTATCTTGAGCAGAAATGATAAGATTGTTTTAGTTGGCAATACTGTGTGACAACATTAAAAAACATGAAAGAAAAAATAAAGAGAAGAATAATATCAGAAAAAATATTATCTAAATTATTTAACTAAGGTAGTGCTCAAGACACCCTTTGGGATTCACTAGACTTCATTGAAAGTGTAGACGAAGCCATCTGTAACAAAGAGACAAGGCATTTATAAATAATGCAAAGTAAAATAGATTCATTTCTACTCATATGTAATTATCTTTTTTACAGAATTCTCATTTATATGGAATATTACTGAAGATAATAAACATATTGTTTTCAGTTACTTTGGCAAATTAGATTACAAAATTGTCTATTACCCACAAATTATTTTTAAAAGATGGCGCAAATTTTTAACAAAACAATATAAACATTCAATTGGCATTCGAGGCTACATAATAAAATATATCATAAATAATTTGCAGGAAATGCAGTGTTATCAAACCAAATAAAAAATAACCATGACCTAAATCTACACACAATATTTATTTATTTATGTAATAAAATATGTCATTTACACAAAGTTTTGTTTTCCTTGTTCAGTAAGTTGGCAAGAAGGTAATTTCCATAGCCAATATTTATTTGTTATTGTCTCACTGGCAATGTTAATCCATTATGACTAAGGTGCCAAAGAGAGATCCATACACAAACATACATTTAAAACAAAAATATTTTAATTTCATTTCATTGTTGTTTATTTTCTTCTTTATTTGCTTCAATTGAATGTGTTACATCATGCTGTTTATGAATAATAACAGTTCTAAAAATATTACACACTTGACCCAATTATTTAAAATATTCAGTATTGAAGGTACTTTCATAAAAATATATAATTACCACAATCTAAAGCTTTTTATTCAGTTACAGGAGTAATTAAGCTAAAAAAAAGATCTCAAAATCTTAATTAGATACATTTTTTGGATGGAACAAATACAAATGCTTGGAAAGGTAATTACCATATTTCTATATTCATAATAATGTGAAGTACAGTTATGTAAAGATAGAGCAATAACAATCAATGACGAATCACGAGGCGGATCCACGAGACGCAACATAACGTTAGTTTCAATGCCATCTCAATCACAATCTAATAAATTAGTTCATGCATCATTTCAGCATATACAATTTATTCTTACCTGCATTCATTGTATAAAATCGACACGTATAATCTTCGGTTTCGAAACAGAACGCAGATATATGTCTCAACATTATTTATTAGAACGTTTGTCTACAGAACAAGAGAACCGATATAAAAGTACACAAATATTGTACACACTAATTTACAATACAACCACCAAACATGCGGTTGGTACGTAATAATATAATTTTATGCAAACGCAATACATTTAACAAATGAAACTTATAGCCATAAGAAAAATATGTAGATACTCACGGTTTCACGCATAATATCTGAAGCACAAAACTTATTCAGCATTATAACGAATTTTAAATACAACACTCAAGCAACACCAAATCAAGGCAAACACAAATGGCTGCTGCAGCTGGGGACAGTGTTTGACAAAGAATAAGGATGGCGAAAATAATCGACTATTTACTTAAAAAATGTTTTTTGAATCTCAAGATATAATTAAGATCTATGAATTTTCGTTCGTAGCACAACTATTTTTCGATTTATTTACTATTAATAAATAAAACTTAAGTCAGCAGCATTAATAGCTTGAACTGCTATTAGGTGGAATACTTTATGATTTCCCATCACTCAGCGCATAGTTGACAGGTGACACTGTGGTGACAGCGGAATAAAAATATTTGCAATGCGATAGATTTTTCTACCTGAATTTACTCGTACAAAACTACCTCACGAATAAATTTAAGAAAACTTCAACATGTCTGAAGATGAACCTACTGACTTGGATTGGGTGCAGCTCCGAAAAGATATGGGGGAGCGTGTGCGAGTTGAAACGACAAAAGAGAAATTTTACCGAAAATTTGCCGAAAATCCTTTTGTGCCCATAGGTATTACTTAATATTCGTTTACTTAAGATAATTTCATTCTTCTTTCTTGCTTTCATACTCTACTTAAGGTTTAAGGTGTCTGAACACCATCTTATTATTCATAGTAATTTCCCCAAAATTGATGTAGGTACCTAAGCAAATTACTCTTAATAATAATATTATTATGCAATAGATTTTTGATCCGTCTAACACTATTATATACCTAAAATCAACATTTCATTTTTTTTTTTAATGAGTATGGTAGTGATCTTTCTACAAAAAAGACTGCATCTATTTACAGGTTGCTTGGCCACTGCTGGTGCACTATCTTACGGTCTCTGGAGCTTCAGAACAGGTCGCAGGAAGATGTCTCAGAACATGATGCGTTTGAGAATTGTAGCACAAGGATTCACTATCACAGCTCTCGTTGTTGGTGTTATGATGACCTCAGCAAAAGGACTTGCAAAATAGATTCTCACACTGTATATTTTTCTGATCTTGCTTTTCTACAGTACAATGCATAATTAAGTAGATGTTTATATTATATAGATAAATCTTTACTACTGGTTTTCTTTTATTCCTGACACTACTCTCTGCATAAGTATATAAATCTTTATTAGTATAATTTTAATTAAATTTGATCTAAAAAGATGTTGTACAATCAAAACCTGGGAATGACTGTGTGAAAAACATACAAGCTGTTTATTGAGCACTGGAAGATAGTAGATGATTTTTTGAATGATACTTTAAGGTTTTTAATAAATAAATCAATGAGAATGAAGTTTTTGTTGCCTTACTGTATGTTGAAAAAACCGCATTGATAGGCCACAGTAAACTAGATAGCTACCCTCTCGACAAAATAAGCTTATGAACTAAAAATGGTTTAACAGTAAATTAATCAGTTTCCTATTTAATTTTAATCATTAATTGTATTTTCATTTCGTTTTTCATTCCATTGACTCAGTTCACTGTGAGCTAGTTCTAGATAGGAATGCATATTCCAAATGATTATAATCCCCTATAATAATTATTATAGGGTCAAAACCAAAATGTCTTCGCGGGGGCAGAATAAGGGCAAGATCAAGAGCTCTATGGGTAGGTACTAGTACAGGTTGGTAAGCTATAAGTAGCTGTAAAGTTCTATCATTACTTTGATTGGTTAAACAACTTTGAAATGTATGTGGCCTTTGTTATAGAAGAGCATTGAGTAATATGGAATGAAATTAAAATATATAAGAACAATGAGTTTTCCGGTTAATTCAGACATATTTATTTTATATGAGACATCTTTCAAAAGTGTGCGACTACACAAATACAAATCTGAATTTATAAAATCTATTTTAAATTAACAGAAAATAAACTTCGGGATAAAATACTTATATTTCAAACAGATATGTAAGAAAAAGTAAACCCATGTGGCAGCGGCTGTCATTACCGTCATGACCTCATGTTATTGAATCTCGCATTCATCGAGCGCGGACCGAGTGACTCTTGAGACCTTGATTTGGACTGGGTTGTTTGCAGATTAATGACGCGCCTTATTTTGGGATTTAATGATTTGTCACACTTTAATAAAACATTTGCTTAGATAATAATGACGAAAGTAAAATGATGCTGGATATGATGTGCCTGGTTAATTAAAAATATTAATAATGAATGGATTTATAGCTGTACACTGTGGTAAACAAAATATTTATATCGTTAATTACTGCATGAAACCGATCTAATAACTTCCAATTATTGTAAACTTTTATTAGACGGTATATTCAAAGTTATTGCCAAATAAAATATTTTTAGGGGCTGGATACCACAGTGATTCTTTAAAGAAGGAATACCAGAAGACCTGCTTTTTAGCATGCAGGAAAGCCTCCGAAGCTCTTCAGCAAGGTGGTAATGCTGTAGACGCGGTGGAGAAAGCTATAATAGGTTTGAAACAGTTTTATTATTGTAAGAGCAAGTGATATCATACTTCAATGAAGTTATTTGAACTTATTTAAATGTTACTTATTTTTCAGAATTAGAGAATAGCCCACTGACAAATGCTGGATATGGATCAAACTTGAGTTGGAATGGATCAGTTGAATGTGATGCTTCAGTTATGAATGGTCAAACACTTCATTTTGGGGCATGTGGAGCAGTATCAAATGTTTGGAATCCTATTTCCTTAGCCAAACATCTATGCATAAAGCAGTGTGATAATCTATCACTGGGTCGAGTTCCTCCTTGCATATTGACGGGACATGGAGCAAGAACATGGGCTGAAAGAATGGGTTTAGAGATAGTTGATGAACATAAAATGGTGTCTGCTCGGGCATTTAGAAACTATAAACATTGTAAAAGAAAGCTGAAAAGATATTCAATACAAAATGACATAAAATTTAGTCCCTTAGATACTGTTGGGGCTATTTGTGTAGACTCAAATGGTGTTGTGGCCTCAGGGGCAAGTTCAGGGGGTGTTTCCTTAAAACATGAAGGAAGAGTTGGGCAGGCTGCTTCATTTGGAAGTGGAGTATGGGCAGTAATGAGCAGAGATGGTACAAAGCCCTCAGTAGCAGCATGCACCTCAGGCTGTGGAGAACATTTAATCAGAACACAACTAGCAAAAGTATCTGCTGAGAGTTTACTAGAGTCTTCCCCTGTTCTAGGCCTTGATAAATGCTTTAAAGAGAACTTTTTAGAATCACCTTTTTTATGGGATGTTCCTGAAAGGCTAGGGGGAACATTAGCTTTAAAGTTTGACTCTGTGAATGGTGAAGGAGAGTTACTTTGGGGACACACTACTAAAACTATGTGTATTGGATACATGTCTACTGAGAGTGACCGGCCTAAGGTATGCCACCGTTACTTTCTACTTTTACTAAATTTAAGAACGGTTTACTCACGCGTATTTCAACTAGCGACGTCGCCGCTCCG
Organism: Trichoplusia ni; assembly: GCF_003590095.1. Taxonomy (NCBI): domain Eukaryota; kingdom Metazoa; phylum Arthropoda; class Insecta; order Lepidoptera; family Noctuidae; genus Trichoplusia; species Trichoplusia ni. The sequence continues at coordinate 1,978,784 of NC_039487.1, forward strand.
TTAGCTCTAAGCTAGTTACCCCTAAGGACTTCCATGAGGTATGAAACAAGTCAGTCCCAATTAATATAGTTAAAGACCATTCTAAAGATATTATTATAACACAGCAATCAATCAAAAGTTTTAGAACTTTAAAATGACCAATAATTTTATTTTCCAGTGTGTCATCTCATATCTACCACAAAAAGTAGACCCTGGGCGCAAAGCTGTTGTATCTGGACAACCCTTTAAAGTGTCTATGCAGGCATGTCCTGTCCTGACTTGGGAGGTAAAGGTCGAAGGCAACTGTAATGGATCTCTATAAGTATTGTAAGTAAATAAGAGAAATAAACATGTACCTATATAAAAAAATAACTTTTTTTATTTGTCTTCCTGGTTCTGGTACTGAAAATTTTAATAGCCTAGTAAATCCGAAACTAATATTGCACTTTCTCATTGGTTTTTATTCTGCTGGAACAGCACTTGTACTGGATATTTTGTTGATTTAAAATTTGGGTAAATTCATACAGGCTCTCCCAGAAATCAACGCCAAGTTTAAACAAGTGGAAGGCAAAGTCATAACAGTTACCAGAAGAATGATAATAATAAAATTGGTCAAGTTTTTTTTGCAGTAAGTTAATCATAAGCGTTAAAGAAAATCAAGGAAACTGAGCAATTTGATTAATTTTTCGAACTAATATAGGAAATTAAACATAATTTGACCTGGCCTTTCAATCGTTTTCAAGTTCGCGTTAATTTCTGGGACACCCTGTATACTTGCTTTGTCCAAGACATTCAAATCTTTTCTTTTTAAGAAAGACACTAAACAGTGGCTTTTAAAAGGCAACAATAAAATGTAAGTTTTTGAGCAACTTTGGTAGGTTAAGAAATAATAATTCATTTAGTGTTTATTAAAGAAAATGTATTCAGAAGTTAAATGTGTGCTAAAATATAAATTCGGTGAGAGGCATTTATTAAGTACCTATATTTAATTATATTACATTTAAATACAACTGCATGTGGAAGTATATAACAAATTATCTTTTTCAGAGGAGTTGAATAATTTGTGCATTTTGTAATGTAATTCAAAATAGCGGTATTATGAATTATTCATGTGGGTTTGATAATAATCGGACAACTGATTCTTGAACATACAATTTTAAACTAGTTTTCATGTTTCTAATAACATTTATATAGGGGAGCACCATATTTATAGAACCAATGTATAAGGTGCGATTGTCAACCGCTAAACAACAATAGTTGCAACGAAACAATTGACAAGCGAAATCGCGGGAAAAGGCACTATTCTATAATATTAATGTACTTGTCACATAATAAAGCGTCCATTGAATTTTACTCTAATGATTTTACAGATTCAGTAGTTAATGCATTAAGAAAATCCTATGTTGTCCAAATCTATTGCTGAAGTGATGTAGAAATGCTGAACTTACTAAATGTAAGAATCGCCAAACGTGAAATTAAAAGTAATAACTTAATCTAGTTGATTGTTATGCGTTACGACATAATAATTATTACGTTCATTTGTACTAGAGCAAAATTATAAATTGTAATTATGTGATAAAAAGCTCGTATGGCTATAGATATTACTGTAATATTCCATTGCATATAAATAGGGAACGTATAAAGGCATTGTTCGGAAACAATACATGTAAAAGAGAGACGTCAAGTACTTTTTCTTGATTAAAAACTTAAACACATAATACACATTAAAAAAAGCTTAACACATAATAGTTTGTAAGTAATATGTTGTAAACGATTAGGGAAACTGATTTTGTACATATGTGCTAAGTATATACTAACATTATTATGCTTTACACTCAATTAAAATAATTAAATTATAGAAATAAAAAATGAAATAATATCAGTAGTCACAGTATCACTGGCAAGGAAATATTACTTATAAAGAAACATCACAAAGTATGTCAAACAGATAATATTATTTTAACTTATATTTACAGTAAATTATATGTATAAATTGATAATATGTGTAGCCTCAAAACACCATGAGTATTAATCTCAAATTGTACGGTATAATTGATATACAGTAACATAAATTTATGGTAAAACAGGCACAAATTTGAAATGTATTTCACAACTACCCTCACGAAAAAAACCTTAAGCAACTGCATTCATTTTTGTGTATTAATCATAAACATGCCATAGCTATGGTGAACTAGATAATCAGGATTATTGAAGTTAATGCATTGTTGGGCAGTTGTGTTATTCCATGTACGAGAATTCATTTAAGGTCAATAACTTCATTCTTCCCAATCAATTGGATTACCCAACTTTCATGGATATGTAGCTCGACACATTTGATTCATTATATTCGAGTCAAAGCGTAGTCAAAAGTTAGTTTTCTGATTAAAGAATTTGCTTTTTTTGTACTTTGCCACATCCCAAAAAAATGTATATATATTTATATGCTGCCATAAATTGTTAGTAATGTATCTTTACTAATAGTACTAAGCACTACTTTGCTAGTCATTGTTTATTATGACATCAGTTTACAAGTTATCCTACTTTCCATGTCATCTTCACTGGTATTCACTTCACAATCATTTACGTTACAAGTTTAAAGCTTAAAAGGAAATTTATTGTCGTTCAACAAATTAAATGCCAACTAATACTGTTTATCAATAAAA